>NW_022196905.1:239289454-239326489 GCF_008632895.1 Mastomys coucha
GGAGGGGAAACTGGGAATGGAGAAATTTACATGTAAATAAAGAAAATATCTAATTAAAAAAAAAAAAGTATTTTCCCATCACCTTGGCCTTACTCCTTCTCCCATTGGTTTCACAATGGCCAGTTTTCCCCAGAATCTATTGTTCTAGCCTATGTAGTTGTCCTTGTCCCACATAGAGCACAGGAATTATATTAGTCTGGGTTCTTTAAAGAAATAAACTTGATAACACAAATGATAGACACACATATTAAATCATACTACTCTGAAATAGTAACAACTCTCTCAAACCCAAGCTGGTAGTTGTTTCGCACATGAGGTTGGGAGCCCTTCCAGTCCCAATCTGACACTGACATCTTGGAGAGTAGCTGCAGAATCACTTGTCCTCAGTCAGTGACAAAACTCTAGAAAAAGCTGTTTTGATATCCTCAAAGGAATCCATATCAAAAGCAATAGGAAACATCAAATCACTGACAAGAGGGGAACAAGGCTAAGTATGCAAAAGATGGATAACCTTCTTTCTGATGTGTCATTGTCCATCTAGGACATTACCAGATGGCCCTGCCAACAATTTGCTTTGGTTCTTCCCACATCAGTTTAGCTCATTGATCAGGACAATTGCTTAATTGATGTTCCCTACACATGTAGTTCTAATTTGTGACAAATTTACATTAAAACCTACCATCACAGGGAAATATAGAGATAGAAGTTACATAGAACACACAAAACTAGAATTATTGGTTAATAATCATATGAGAAAATGCATCATTAAGTCAGACAAGGATAGTATTAAAAAACAGTGATATACAAAGAAACAGAAAGAAATTCAAACTTTAACATTTTCATTACCCAGAGTTATTAGCTAAATCATGTTTAAACATTTTAACATTTGTCACATTAGCTTTCTTTGTATATTTTAGTATAACCACAAAACAGATCACACTAAATGTCTTATGATGAAAAATAGAGATAAGTATCTTATTTCAACACAGTGATTTTTGTACTCTTTGAAATATTGCTTGCAATATTTTTCTGTGCATATCCATTAATTGTGATAATCTTTTGTGATTTACAAAATTCATACGTTATCTATTGATTATACGTCTGAATAATTGGCTTTGCTATCTCTTTCTCATCACTTCGTCACTTTGCTCCTAGTGCTCGCATACCTCAATAACTGTTTAAGGTCAATAGAGTTTATGTTGATGTAAATTTTAATTAGAACTTAGAAAAGTACCCCATGATCAATTTTAAACATGATTTTTCTGAGGATTAGTACTAGCACTTTTTCTTTAGTCAAATGATTATCCTAGTACTGATTCAAACAAATAGTAGAGAAGACACGCCAATTGTTTAATATCATGTATGCATAGAATTGCCTAAGATTATCTCTTGCATCTGACTTCCAGTAAAGAACTGGACAGATTCCTAGACATCAGATGTCGTCTTCTTAGAACAATGACAAGGACTCCATTGTTCAGTTACTCCAAGGAAGGTTCCTCTAAGCACATCAGTGAGGTAATGACATACTTCTCTGAGTCATCAAGTTGTGGTCACAAATCTGGGACCCTGGGTATTGTTCATTCCAGAGGCAGCTGAACTGCTGCTATATTAAATTCTTATATATATAAAGCACAGAGTGATGTCTGGAGAAAAACCTGATGACTAAATTCTCCTATATGCTAAAATTACCATGGATCAAATATATGTGAAAAAAAATTTCCCCCAAGTCCATTATCATTTTTTTTTTTTTTTTTTTTTTTTTTTTTTTTTAGATTTCAAATGTATGATCATAAACAAAGGGGAGCCTCAGGTTTGGTACTGTTTTCATGAGATTTCCTAAATAAATAATAATCGAAGAAGCTTGCATTTGTGTATTCCTTTATTGTTTGTTCTTGTTTTCTTATTTAGTTTGGTTTGTTTTTGACAGGAAGCAATGCCCCCTTTTATGTTCTAACCCATATTTGAGGCTTTTTTTCTTTAATACCCCAATTTATGTTGGCTGCTCTCTCCAAAACCTGCCATCAGAATTTAAGATTGCAAAAATCCTTGGTAACCTATTTTCCATTCTTCTGATGCAAGACCATATTTCCTTTAACTTATGAGGTTATTTCCTTCTAACCCATATTTTCATTAATATAAAAGCTCCAATATATCACATAAATGGTGTTTATAGAATTTTTATCTCTTCCAGATCTCATATCTTCTAGTCTGACAATGCCATTGGTAATGATATCTAAGTTAGGAGTGTTTTTAATAAGAATTTTGACTTCTTTGTTTCAGTGTGTTTCATGCATGCCATTGTTGATGAGTGTAATAGTTTGCCAACTAGCCATATGCAAACTTGACCCACAAACTAGAGCTATAAGAAAATACCCCCATGAGATCTTGCTGCAAGGTACATTTTTATTAGTCATTGATGGGGGAAGTGCTATCCCTGAGCTGATAGTCCTGGGTTCTATAAGAAACCAGACTGAGCAATCCATGAGTAGAGTAAGCAGCACTCCTCCATGGCTCTGCGTTAGCCTCTACTTCCAAGTTTCTGTCCTGTTTGAGATTCTGACCTGAATTCCTTTGATGATGAACAGTGATACACAAGTATGAGCCATAAATAAATAAATATATAAAACCTTTCCTCTCCAAGTTGATTTACTAGATATTTCATCACAGCAATAGAAACTCTAAGACAAATGCAATATCTCTTTGAAGCATTTTTCACGTGGCATGTCAGTCTGACTAAAAATAGATACTATTTCATTTTCTTTGAGATTTTTAAGTATTGAGCATTGTATATATCCTTGGATGTGTGAATATGTAGTGCTTCTTTGTGCGTGTGTGTGTGTGTTATACATGTTTACATGTTTACATGTCTATTGCACTGTTGGCTATTGCCTTTTCTTAACTTTTATTTTCTCCTCCAGTAGTTTTTACTTTTGTTTACTCTTCGACAATTTTCATTAAAGTTCAGGCTTCCCAAGTGTTTTTGCTGTTTTTTCGTTGTTGTTGTTTTGTTTCATTTTTGTCTTTTTTTTGTTTTTCTTTTTGTTTTTTTTTGTTTGTTTGTTTTGAGATTTGTTTGTTTCGTTGGTTTTTGTATTTTTTTTTTGTTTGTTTTTTGGGGTTGTTTTGTTTTGTTTTGAGGCAGCATCTTTCTATGTATCCCTTGTTGTCCTGGATCTTACAATGTAGAATAGGCTGGCCTCAAAATCACAGAGATCCAACTGCCTCTGCTTCCAAACTGCTGAAATTAAAGATATGCACAACCATGCCCAGCTGGTTCCCAAGTATTTTAATTTGTGTGCTTTACTTTCTACTTTTAGATTACTTTCCATACCTACTTTCAGTATTTTATTTGAGTTTGGATAACAACAAAAGTATATGTATTTTAAATACTTACAAGTAATTTACATATAAAATATTATTTTATATATTTATGTTTTCTATGGTTTTTATAAGTACCAAGTTGCTTTATGTATTTCCCATGTTGACATTTTCCTCAATATCAGTTGGATTCCTGATCTCTCATTCAATAAATTACTAAAGTATTTTAGTATTATTTTTCCTTGGAATTAATGCTTAACTCATTTTATTTATAAAAATGATTATTTGAGTACCCATTTCAAACTAAAATCTTACAGAATATAAGTTCTCTTCTTAGTAACAGTAATTACAGAATTATTCAAGACAATCTCTTTCAGCTATCTTCCACTAAAGAACTTTGAAAACTATCAGATTTCAAAACCATGTTTATATATCAATAGAGGTAGAACAACTGGATGTTTCATCAATCCAAATCCAAAGGAAGGACTTAAGAACACTTCTGGTGGTATGAACACATCACTATACACAACACAGTGTGTTATTAGTTACTAGTAATGTTCAGGTGCTTTTTTCCTTAGTATGTACATAATAAATTAGGATCTTCTTAGGAATATGTATGAGAAGGTTATTGATATCTCTCAATTTACCCTGTAGGACAATATTCCTTTCTCCCTTTCTCCATACAAGGATTGTCTAACTCAAACTGTCAATTGAATCAAGACTAAGAATTGATGGTACTCTAATCCACACATGAAGTTACAGCTATCGTCTATTGTGAGTTTTGCCTTAGTTGGGGGACACTGAGTGGTACATCTTATGCACAACAGTCCCCTCCACACACACACACACACACACACACACACACACACACACCTGTCCTCCTGTTCTTCTCTGTGGCACCACCTACAGAATAATGCAATGTTTCAACACAGGGACAAAGCACAGAGCCTAGTGACCTTAAGCCACAAACTTTAAAGTGTGAACTATGAAAAAAATCTTTCCTACCTTCAGTTGTCTTTCCCAGATATTTCATAGAGGAATAAAACCAGTTAGCAAGTTCAGACTTCAACACTGGGCATTCTAACTTTTATGAAGCAGCTTCCTCTGTGATTAAAATCTTCCATCTTGGAGAAGAGCTGCTTAAGATACATGATGTTATTAAAGATATTATAAAACAGATGGTTTAAAGTTGTCAACCTTCCTCATACAGTAACCCTTTAATACAGTTCCTCATGATATGGTGAACACCAACCATAAAGTGATTCTTGTTGCTACTTCATAACTATTATTTGCTACTGTATGTATCTTAATGCAAATATTTTTGGAGTCAGGCTTTTGTCAACAGGTTTAATCCCCTGAGATTAAGAACCACTTGTCTAAATAATCCATCTTGAAGAAAAACCCCTTAACACCAAGAACTAAGCAGTTCAAAGACAGAAAGTTCCTGAAACTGGTAAGATACACTAGGACCCTTCTTCCATAGGCATAAATAACTGTAGGTGCTGTTGTGAAGCAGTGATACAAGCTGAGTTGCCTAATAGAAAGGTAGACCAGTCTGAGCTGTCAGGAAAAAAACAGAGACTATCTGAACTGCCTGGAAGTAATTATGACCATCTCAGCTACCTGGAAAGAATGTCCTTCAACCTGTTGAACTGCCTGTCAGTTGAGTACTATGCTCCATGTATGCAGCTCTGTGAGTGATCCCTTAGGCTATAGAGGGCTTTTGGTGATAAAGCTGTCTTAGTCATTTATGCTCCTGTAACATCCATATTCTTGTAATGATACCAAATAAAAGATGGTGGTTCACCAAGTCAGAGGTTGATGGTATACTCACGTTGATCTGTCATCATTTGTTTGTATTGGGTGAGTAGATATTTGTACATGTCTCCTCAGTAATATGACCACAAAAATGGACCTCAGTATGTAATATAAATTCAAGTCACATGCAGGACCCTTATCTATTCTGACTACAACCTTTATACAAAAGGGACAAAGAGTGCTCAGCTCAACAGATACATCTACAACATAAGTCTCATACCCAATTCTCAGACATTACAGAAGACGCAGAAAGATCTTAAGAACCAGAGGACCAGAAAATATGCTGTAAGATTATCTACTTCTAGACATGACAAGGAAGCTATATCCAAAATCAAGAAGTCAGACTTGAAGTCATACACACAATCAAAACTAAATGTACACACACAAATGCATGCACACATACACACACACACACACACACACACACACACACAAACACACACACACTGAAATTGATTATGAGAGAGGAAGAGACAATAGGAGGATTTGGAAGGAGGAAAGGAAATGAGAAAGATGATGAAATTATATTTCTATGAAAATAAACTTTAAAAATGTGTATAAAATAGAACCCACCATGGGCAGATGAAAGGAGCAGTAGCCTCATACTTCTAGAAGTAGAAGAACACAAAAGATCTAGAAGACAAGGAGACTATAGGCAAAGAGGCACTTAGCATCTTACAACAATGAAAAGAAAGCTGTTCAGCAGACATCTTTGAAAGCACATCAGTCCTTGGCATGACTTTAAATATATTTCTTAAAATATTAAGGTATTTGACCTTCTTTTTAAGTGTTTATTTTATTTATTTACATTTCAAATGTAAATCCCCTTTCCCAGTTTCACCTCTGCAAACTCCCATACCATCCCCCACTCCCCTGCTTCTATGAGGGTGCTTCCCCACCTACCCACCCACCCACCCACCTACCCACCCACCCACCCACTCCTGCTTCACTACCCTAGCATTCTCCTATGCTGGGACATCGAGCCTTTGCATGACCAAGGGCCTCCCCACTCATTGATGCCAGATATAGCCATCCTCTGCTGCATATACAGCTGGAACCATGGATCCTTCCATGTGTATTCTTTGGTTGGTGATCTTTCATTAGGTTTCTGATTATCAAATTGCATGTCTTAATTATAGTAGCTTTTATGAGACTAGGACATTTTAGGTTCCATTCTTGTAGGTTTTTGGCTTAAAAGTCACATTTTTGAGTTAAAGTTCTTCTATCATCAAAATAAAACTTTTTAATCTATAAGCATAATCCATAAAGAGATTGGGAACTTTTCTGACCTTTATATTGTGAATCATTATAGAACATAACAGTTTCCTGCTTGATTTAGTTTATAAAAAAAATCTATAGCTTATAAAAATTTAAAGCTTAATAATATTAGCAAAGCCAAGGCTAAACAAATTTTTAAGACAAGGATTTTTACATTTTTAATGTTGTAAACCACCAAAACTTAAAAAAAGAAGTTTAAAATCTCCCAATTGAGTTTTTTTGTAATATTAAATTAAGGTGTAAGAGTCTGAAAAGAGCTGGATGAAGACCCAGACTCAGATGGTATGCAAATACAAAGGGTGTTTATTCCACAGAAACAACTGGCATGCAGGGGGTTACCCATTCTCTAAAATGGCAAGCCCAGGCAAAAGCATGCAGGCCTTCTAACAGGGAACTAGTTCAACTCTCTAAAAAAGAGTTCTAAAATTTCATTGGTGAGTTCTGGAGGGTCACAGGTAGTCAATAGTCTACATTCCTATGTCATGAATATTCAACCATGTGATGAAATAGGGCTGCCTAGTGCACATGGCCCATTCTGAGATATTTCTCCATTTTTGTGGTTATCCCCTGGCTGTCCTTTGGTAGGGGGGTTTTAGGATCGTGTTCTGGATTTTATGATCTGTTCATAGAGCTGGTGTCTTTGGACTTTGTTTCTGGGACATAAAGAGTCCCAGAAGGTGGTACCTTAAGGCATTTTTTAAAATCAGGACAGATCTTTAAATGGAGAAAAATTGGGTCTTTAAACAGAGACAAATGGGGTTTATGTTGCCCATGCAAAGGCAAACTTTTAAAAGTAAAGATATTGAGCAACCGTGTGAAGAATTTATCAACAGAGAAATTATACAAAAATCTTATCCCAATTTAAAGTATCTTTGGATACCTGCTTCCTCGGACTGTTCATGTTGCTGCTCTTAACCATGAAGGTGGTCAAGCCATGCTATCCTGTAACAAGGATGGATGCCAGTCATGTGGCTGCCTTTAACCAAAATGGCAATGAAGCTATGCCTCCTCTTTCTTCAGCCCTTAGCAAAGATGGTGACTAGGCATGTGTTGGTTATATCCCAGAATGTAATCATGTCCCATGGCTGAAGAATATCTTAACACAAGCTTTCAATTACTAACCCCAAATTATCAGTACTAATCATATCTAATAATTTATTTATAAATTATTTTATATCAATAATATTGTTTTTGACCCTGGATTTTTAAAACATGCCTAGTTATGAAAAGAGTAAATAATAACACAGTTTCAGAGCTAGCAATAAAGTAGAAAGGTATAATACAAGTTGAAAATTACTCATATTTAAATAACATCTGAATCCCTATTAGATTAGATTCAGTGGCCAGAAGCCATGAGCTAAATTGAACATACATGGTAGGCATCAGGATAAAGAAACAGCATTTATTCATATATTCAAGACCAGAGAGAGAGAAGCATGCTGTGGGTCACATACTAACAATGACATAAGTAGTTAGACATATATTTTAAATTAGCCTTTGTTAATCTGAAGAGACCATTATTACCTTGAAATTTCATCATCATATAAAGAATATTTTAAACCAGGGTTGAATCACATACACAGTATGTTTCTATTATCATCACACAAAAGCCCATACTAATTTAGGATACTTGGTTTTGCTTTTTTAATCTAAAAGCAGACAAAAAAATCAGAGAGATCATTAGGACTAAAAAGTTTTATAATTGTCACTTCATACCATGTGGTAATCGTTAAGATGGTAAAGTCACATGGCAGGATGTAAGATATTTAAAAGCATTTGCTTTCCTAGTAGATCTATCTATCTTTATATATATTATTTTTTTTCTTACATGAACATTGCATCTAAAATACATATACATATACACAGAGTTAAATCCAAGTGACATACGTACATGTAAATGTCTTTAACAGGGGCTAAATTTTCATATGAATATTATAAATAAATCTGAATTATAAGCATTTGTTATATAAGTTTAAGGTCAAATATTGTTGCAGATTATATAGATCTTAAATAACATACCCAATGAGCAACTTATAAATTCTTAGTTAAGATTTTACAGCATGATTGAAAGATATTGGGTTTTTTTCTTTGTTTTCCTTTGGAGAGCAGACTGCAAAGAAATCAGAGATAAAAGAATTTTAAGAGTGGGGTATAAGTGTGGAGCAGAGAACGTTTGGATATAAACTATTTGAAATTCATTTGTCTGTGGTGGTGAGAATCTGGAAATCAGGTATGCCAATATGTAATGAACTCTGTGTTGACTTAGGGAGAGCAAGGTTAGGTAGGAGAGCTGCAGGAAGCCAGGAGGGTGAGGGAGGGGCATATCAGTTCACATGGTTAGGCCAAGAGCCAGAGTCACCTGGAGGAAATAGAGTCCCCCAAGAATTTGTGTGGAGAGCCGTTTTCAGGTGTTCCCCGAGAGCGAGTAAACAAGCCCTCATTTGGCTAAGCTTGCTGCCATTGGTTGCTTCCGCATCTGGTGACCTATCTGCTTTTGCCACGTAGCCCATTGGGATTGGCTAAGCTTGGGAGCACTCAACAGCCGCGGGTGGGCCGGAAGGCAGAGCTTAAGTAAAGGCTCCCCAGAGGCAGGAAGGCGGAGCTTAAGTAACAGCTCTAGAGAGGTAGGAGTGGCAGAGCCAGAAGTAGGAGAAGCAGGCAGGAGGAGCAGGAGGGAAAAGCAGGAGGGAGAAACATTGTTAAAAGGTTCCTGAAATAAACTGCTAAAAGGAAGAGTCTTTCTTGCTGGTCGAGGCGGACGTGACAAATTTGGAACCAAATTTGCAGACAAATGATCCACGTACCTCTGGCACGTTTAGATAAGCAGCTTGGTTCAGAGTAGCTATTGGTCAGAACGTATGTGTGTGTGTGTGTGTGTGTGTGTGTGTGTGTGTGTGTGTGTGAAGATTTTTTTTTTTTTTGATGTGTAAGTCTTTTTTTTTTTATTTTAGATATTTTCTTTATTTACATGTAAATTTCTCCATTCCCAGTTTCCCCTCCAAAAAAACAAAGAAACAAACAAAAACAACAAAAACAAACTCCTGTTGCCTCCCACTTCCCCATGCCTGCCACCCCGCCCTCTCCCACTTTCTGGCCCTCACATTCCCCTACACTGGGGCACAGAACCCTCACAGGGCCGAAGTCCTCTCCTCCCATTGATGATCGAATTTGCAATCCTCTACTATACACATGCTGCCAGAACAATCAGTCACTCCAGAGAAGATGTTGAAGCAGAGTGGGGAGGAAGACATGGCAGAAACTAACAGGGCTTGGAGGAGAAGAGAAAGAAATAAAAAAAAGGAGAATTTTTTTCATGTTCTCCCATTGCTTGGGTAGAATACTGAGGCCAGATTCTGAGGCCAGACTTGATAAATTTAGAAGTTAGTTGCATCAGGACACAGTTTCAATAGATGAGGTAAGTTCTAAGCCTGGGTAACCTAACATGCCATGGAACCCAGGGGAAGCAGAATTGAAAAGTTACAATCTGTACTGGTAAATGTCATTTACTGAGATGAGGGCCAGTGCTAGGAGCATGAGCAGACATAGTGCAGCTCACACAAGGATTTTTGAGAAGCCAAGAAGTTAAAAATAAAAAGTACTGGAAAAATAAAGTTTCACCCAAGCAAATAATCGGACTAAGTAGAGGTAAAGAGAGAACTTCCCAATTGCCAGTGTTGAGTCTCAAGTTCTTAGCCATGACAGAAAGCAAATCTGGCATGATGGGTGGCAAATTGGAAACAGGATCCAGGTGTGTGGTTTAGATCCATACCAGGAGAGCCTACAGAGTCTTAGCGCCAATGTTATAAAATATACCTGTCAGCCTCCCAAGTGTCCATCTGAGAAATTATGCCACCATGCAGCAGATTTGAAACAAAAAGGGTTTATAAGGGGGAAGGATAGGAGTGAGGACCTGGAGAGGGGTAAAGGTGGGTGAGTGAACATGTAGACAGCAAGACAGATGGGAGTAGATCCAGGAGGGCAGAGTAGCAGAGACAAAGACAGAAAAAGGGAGAAGGAGACTGGGTGGGAATAGTGGGAACACAGAGAAAGAATTCAGGTGGCAAGTATTCCTTTCTTATACAGGATTACACCTGGCGGCCACCAATGATGGCAGTAGGTGCTAAACATTTATAGGTCCCTGAGAAGAGCTTGCTGAAATGACCTGTAAGATAATTATGCCTCTTTCTGTCTGTTTTAAGTCCTATCCAAAGGCTACAGATAGAGTACTAGGAAAGAGCACACCAAAATGAAATTCCATACCCTCATGCAAAATACTTATATTTGAACATAGCTTGCCATTTACTAATTTTGTGATTTCTCTTATGGAAGACTGACTTTCGCCTCAACTGTCTTTCTTCCTTTATTATTTTTAGACATTCTACCTGTTTAGATTGTTGCTTCCCCATCCCCTGTAGGAGTACCTGGTTCCTTATGGCAGAATACTTTGCTTCACTGATAACTTCGATTTGATTTTCAGATCAGATAAATCTCTTGCAACCTAGCAAACTGGGCTCCTTTATCTATTTTATGCATATTTTAATAAGTCCTACTGTATTATATTTCTTGATTAAGATTAGAAGTCCAGCTACTTGCAGCTTCTAACAATTTCTTTTTGAACAAAATAGCTGGGTAATAGATTTCTTATTCATTTTTTTTTTCTTACTACACAAGACAGCAATCTTCAAAGTAGAAATTGAGGCACTGAAGGGTGAAATTGTTAGCTTTGAGATAAGAGAGACAACTGGAAATAGCACATATAGATTATATTTAATGCTGGAAATACTGTATCAATTAAGAGGTTAATTTCATTCTAGAACACACTGCAGATTTGTATTAGTTGGAGTTCTTTACAGAACATAACCAAGAGAATACTTATTTGTTATAAAGGGGATTTTTAAGATTGTTTCACAGATATATTTTGGGTGGCTCGTTCAACAATATATACTTTTTTTTTCCTAGAGAGGCTAAGAATATTATTGCTCCTCTGTCATAGAAGACAGATAACTCAGCTTGCCTAAACTGGTATTGAAGGCAAGAAGGGATCTTGGAGAGCCATTGATTTTCCCTCTACAACAAAAAGCCAAACCACCTGGGCCTCTGTTGTCATGGAAGGATGCAGGCAGTAGCAACAGCAGCAGGATGAATGCACTCACTAACAAGCATTGAAAGCAGGTAAGGAAGCCCTGCTGCTTTTCCATGGGACCTCCTTACTTCTCAGCTACTGTGGCAATGTGTCTCTCCAGGAAGGGTCCTTTAACCCTGAATTAATCACTTCTGGAAATGCTCTATACATCCATGCAGAGGCTTTCCTCTTTGTTGATTAGTTCCAACCAACTGATAATCAAGACTAACAGAAACAAGGTCCTTTCAGTGTAGGGGGTGAGTGATGACTGAAGGTGACTCAAGTGAAGTTATATTTGGTGTTAAAGTTTATTAGCTGTTTCAAAATGAGTGTATTGTCTAGCAGGATGAAATATGTTTTAATTGTAAAAGTAAATTTGCTCCTGCCTGGAAGCCTACTACTGAAGAATTATGTGTGTATTACAGAGTCAGGATTATTGTCTAATAGTTCATCATGAAATCTTTTGTTGTTGTTGTTGTTCTTCTTCAAGAAAGTGTTTCTCTGTATAGTCCTGGCTGTTCTGAAGCTCACTCTGTAGACCAGACTGGCCTTGTCAGAAATTCGCTTGCCTCTGCCTCCCAAGTGCTGGAATTAAAGGCGTGCACCACCACTGTCCAGCCATCATGAAATATTTTAGTCCATAAATGCACATCTATGCAAAAACTATGCACCAGGTATTTCAATGATGACTTGGCATGGGAAAAAACACCAGGAAAATAGAATACACCAACAATCAAGAAGACAAATGCACAATGTTCTAGATACTCTACTGTTGAGTCAAAGTTGCATGCATAGGGACAAACAAAATAAAATAAATGCTCATTAGATAAGTAAACTTGAGTGTGAACAGCTTACATTTTGTGTCTATTTTCAAAATATTTTGTTATCAGCAGCTATTGTTATTTTTTCATTTACCACTTCTCTACACTCCATTATTCCTCTCTCTGTCTCTGTCTCTGTCCCTGTCCCTGTCTCTGTCTGTCTGTCTGTCTCTCTGTCTCTCTCTCTCTCAAACTTTTCTTCTTCATTTCTACTCTTTATTGAAAATATGTGGCTAGCTCTGGTTAAGGCTAAAATAAATAGGTCATGTGATACATATTTTGTATGTAATGTGTTGGTTGGCTTATGACATCCAGCTTGTGTCCATTGTATCTTTGCTTAATCAAATTCCTTTCTCATATAATTTCACTGCTCATTCTTAGTCCTTAAGCTGATTCTGATTTCATTCTTGTTTGGTTTCAGGTGGGGACAAGGGGCTGAGTTGCATATTTTACATACCAAAGTAGACCTGTCCTCTAGGTAACTGCAATATTTTTTAGTCCCTAGATTGGGTCTACCCTGCCCCAACCTTGACCTTATCAGCCCAGGGGTTGGACTGCCCTTCCCCTCACAGGCTCTTTGCTACATAAATCAGGCATTTTGGGGGGGGGCTTTCCTGCTCTCCTTCTTCTTCCCACTTCTCTTTGCATGCATGCTTTCCTCTCTCTTTCCTATGCCCTCTGTCTCTTTTCCCATGGTGACTTCCCTGGCCTGCATGGGGCCAGTAAACTCACCCAACTGTTAGCAGCTTCTCAATAAACCTGCATACACACACACACACACATACACACACACACACACACACACACACACACACATCAATCTGACTTGACCTAGCTCATTCTATCTGCAGATAAATTCTTATGAAAATATTCTAAAAACATTTCAAATTGAAATTTCTCCCACTTAAGAAATTTGGATGCAGCTCTGTTACTTATCTATTAATATGCCTCACAGGAAAGAAACTATGTATTTCTTTCTTCTGTCCTTCCTTTCACATTCCTTCTTTACATTCTACTCTCTCTTCCTCTAATTTTTTCTTTGTGAACAGGTATCATGTGACCTAGGCTAGACTTAAACTTCTTATGCAACAAGCATGACATGGGACTTTAGACTCTAACCTGCCTCACCTGTGCTGGGATTTTACATATCCATTCCCATGTTTATTTTTATTTGGTGCTAGGAATGTTCCGATTCCTTGCATGCCTGGCAAGCATGGTATCACATATCTACCTCCTCAGCCACAGGCTACATTTTCAAACACATCTTCCCTTCACTCTTTATCTCCAATACCATGGCCAATGGGCATTTTGGTTCCAGTGGCTGTCTCCACTGGAGATGCTAATCACTATTTTTAATGGGTTGGAATAGGGCTGGTTCTATGAAATACATTAGCAGACATGCAAATACATTTTAATAGAGTTGGAGAGTCCCTAGAATGAATGTCATAGGAAAGTGTATTGTGTAAAACTGTTTGTCTTCTGAGAAGTTTCTGAAGACTTCTTACTTGGAAGACTTACTGAAACATTAAAAAAAAAATTCATTTATTGAGCTCATATTCCAAACACTGGGTTGAGACAATCATAAGTTATAGAAGTTTGGTTAAACACCAAAATTAGTGGTCAAGAGGAAAACTAGAAGTCAATGGAGTAACTCTGAAAAAAAGAGAATGAGCAGGGATTTTAGGCATCTTTTGATCTTAAAATTTAACCTCTGCCATGAACATTACCTCTTCTTTATTACTATGAGCTTGGAGCAAAATATCTCTATAGGAACTTATATATAAAGTAAGAAATTAGTTCTAATATGAAATAATTTCATATGTTTATATTCTACTTTTACATATGCAATAAACTGGAATTCCATCTCCTGATCTCCTTGCAAATAGAGCAGGCAATGTATTTATCATATTAATTCTAATGCCAAATAGACAGTCTGAGCCCAGATGAGTGCCAGTGAATCCTGGTGGGCTGAGTGAAAAATTACTACCAGATAGCCACCAAAACATTCCTTGAGTTCCTAAAAAAAGTGATGTGATTATGATGAAACTACCCATAAGTTTCTACTGAAATATTTTACTGAGCTAGATAAATTAAGATGACAACAGTTCCTTCCTCCAATTCACAAGTCTGTATCTCTCTGCCAGGTATGATATCAGCCACAAACTACAAGGCACTCAGTAAACCTCCAGTGACTTTGGAGATAAGTTTCCAAAGAAGTGCTCTTGCGAGGAGAATGATTTCATGATGAATTCCACTAACTTCTGACAGGGGCTTACACTATTCCCTGAAGCAGTAGGCGCTGCCTAACAGCAGCCAAGAAAGTCAGCAGCTGCAGGGAGATTCCCCTACCTGCTGGTGATAGACGAGTTTTTAGAATGGAGCTTATTGATCTTTTGTAAGTGAACGTTGCAATTGTGAATTCTCACTCCATGATGTGGAAGCAAAATCCGCCCTAAGAGAAGCTGAGCCTGCCCCACTAAGCTGACTCTATTGAACAACTTGACAAGGTCTCCCCATTCTTTAGTGATGTATTCCAGGAAAAAAGCCTTTCCAGTAAATGCAAGCCCATTTGGAGTGAATCATGTAGTTACCTATCTCTTGCAGAAGCGGGTCCATTAAGCAGTATCTTTGAGGAGGGGAAGTACTATGGGCTTAAGTGTCAAAATAAATTACTTGCTTAAGATGTCTGCTTGGAAAATTCTCAAAGTAAACTCTGTATCATGAAATCAGCTGTTCTCAAGAGGTAGAAAGTTTTGTAGTGGTAATTAGATGCTATAAGAGCAAGCACCAGTCTGAAACAGAATAAAACTCCACAGCTTAGCAGGGTTCAGAAATCACTTGGGGTCTATGCGTTCTTAGATTCCCACAAATTTCTTGTTATATAGATTCTGTTTGCAAGTAACCTCTGACAGGAGCCACTGTCTGACTTACTCTAACACAGTTGGGTGCTCATCTTAACTGCAGCAGTTGTATGTAGATCCTGTGGCTAGACTCAGTACTGGTAACTAGGGTGTCTGAATGCAAGCAAACTGATTGAGACAGAGCTAATTAATATCCAGGGACTCAGTGAATATATTTATAAGATACTTATGCTACCTATTTGTGTATTTTTTCCTGTTTGCCACCTTGTTGCTAATTAGAGTTATCCAAGAAGAGACCACAATTGAGAAAGTGTCTCTATAAACTTAGCCTGTAGGGATGCAGATGCAGCCAACCTTTGGACTAAGCCTGGGGGCCCCAATGGAAGAGATAGGACTGAAGGAGCTAAAGTGGATTGCAACCGTATAGGAAGAATAACAACATCAACTAACCAGACTCCTCAGAGCTCCCAGGGACTAGACCACCAATCAAAGAATATTCATGGGTGTGTCCATAGGTCCCACTACATATATAGCAGAGGATTGCTTTATCTGACATCAGCGGGAAGGGAGGTGCTTGTTACCCCAGTGAAGGGGGGATGTTAGAGGGCTGGGCAGGAGTGAGTAGGGAGGAGTAATACCCTCTTTGAGGCAAAGGGGAAGGGTGTTAAGATAGGGAGTTTGCAGAAGGGATACCAGAAAGGAAAATAACATTTGAAATGTAAATAACTAAAATAATAATAATAAAAAAGGTTGGCCTGCAGGAAACCCATGGGTTATTTTTCTTTTTAAATTAGTGCTTGATATGGAAATATATAGGTTATTTTGTGTAGTCTCACCCCTGGGAAAGAAAGGATACTGAGCAAGGCAAGGAAATAAGGCAGTAAATGACACTCCTGTATGATCTCTGAATCACTCCTCCCTCCAAGTAGCTATCCCATTTAAGTCCCTACCAGAATTTCTTTCAGGGTTGGACTGTTACCTAGGTATGCAAAAGGAAAGAAGCCCTTTCCTTTCCAAGTTGCTTTTGATCCCAGTGTTTTATCACAGCAATAGAAACTGTTAAGCAAGACAGAAATTGTTACCAGGTTTGTGAGATATTGCTGTGACAACTACGATAGGAAATTTTGTGGAGAAGTGTAGAAGGAGTTTGGAATGTTGGCCTAAAGAAATGAGTGCTCAGACCTTTGTGGTCTGTTCTGTGGGAGTTTAGACAGTAAGAATACAGAGATAAATGCAGATGATAAAGGCCTGACTAGTGACTTTTCAGAGGAACACAAAGTCTCTATTAGGGCCACTTATGTAATCTTATGAATTAAAAATTGGTGGGTTCAGGTCAGCTCGGGCTGAAGAATCAGATGTAATTAACAAGAAACCAGAACTATGAACTGAAACTTTTGCTTTGCTGTGGTAATTGATGCTGGCTAACTAGAACTGGTAAATTAGCTGTGATGTGAAAAGGACCACCATCACTGAGGGGAAATTATTGCGGAGGAGTTCTTCAGGGTACAGTACACAGATGCTGTGGTGCAGAAGGGGATAAGGCTGTACCTTGTATACTGTGGTACAGAGGGCATTTGGCTCTACCTTGAGCTGCCAAACTTCACAATGTCTTAGAATTTCCTGAGTGGTGTTGGTTTGGAAGGTATGAAATGGTCATAGAGAACAGTGGAGTGTTGGCACTGTTACTAATTTGGCACCTCCATGGCCAGTCTGAGGACACTTTATCATTAGCTGCAGAGAGGTGACACATTCCCACTATCACCTAGTGTGGCATGTCCTTTTGCACATCTGATACATCCCCTAATAAAAGGCCCCACTCCTCCTCCCCTTCTCCATTTTCAGCCCTGTGCATCACCAGAGCCAGCCTCTGTATCCCCTCCCCACTCCCTAATTAAGAGCGACCTTATGTTCTTCCACAGAGAGGCCTGCTGCATATTGTGACTTTATGGATCCTGTTGCATAGATCCAATAGGCACTGGATGTGAGAGGCCAGGGTAGCTGAGTCCCATTTGCAGTGGAGATCACCCCATTGTGAAGATACCACTAATACCATGGATGAGCAACATTCTCTGTGTTGGTTTTGAGTGATACACACTGTTGTTACAGGAGATCCAATGATTTTTGATATCATTCTTTTCAAACTGATCAAATTCATAAATAATTAACTGCATATTATTTTGTCATCACATATTGCATAGAAAGTTTTCTTCAATTATTTAAACAAATGAAAACTGCTGCCTACTTGTTTATATGAAAGCATGTGCTTATATTTCGCTATGGATTGTTTTGACCTACAATGGTTGCTGAGCTATGACAACAGAGGTCCTAGAACCATAAAGCCTCTTGATGATTTTACAGACTCCTGTTTTAATAATCAGAAATGGGGATTCTGTTTATGATTTTAAGTTTCTCTTAATTTATCTATATGGCTTTGCTGTTTTATTATACCAAGAAGACACTGGATAACTCCATATTTTAAGTTAATAAGTTTTCTAAGAACTTTGCTCTCTTGTGAAAAAAAGAAGAGTCATTTATAACAATTACATTTGAGTGTGCATATGCATGAATAAAAACTTGTGAGCTTTCAACATTGCCAGGTCCTCTTTGGAGACAGACTTGGCTTGCCTAGGAATCCTTCCACACAAGGCAATGTCTATGTATTCTGTGAACACAGAGGTTCTTTCTATGTGCTTCTGCCATGGAACCCATGCTACCTTTATGTCAGTCCCTGACATTATTGGATATTCAGGTAGGTGTTTAGAAGACTTTGGCATCATGATGAACATTTCTCATTTTTCATGCTGAAGCCATTGTGCGAAACTACCTGATTTTACTTAGTACTACACTGAAGACCAAACATAAATTAGTGTTCCATGGTCAGAACTTTTATCAAAAGGGTATAAAATCTAGGGATAAATGATCCCTCTGTCCAAGAATCCTCCAATATTTCTGAGAATTCAGAAACATATTATTATCTTTTGTATATGATACTCTTAAACTGATAACCTTCTACACTTTGTAGCTCCTGACTCATAATTCCCATGGTCAGTTGTAAAACTGAATTTATACATTAACTGAGACTTAAAGATACAAAACAATCTGCCTATATATTTTATTTACAAGTATGTAGAACAATTATTACATATGTGTGTTATGTAGTGTGCATGCTTACTTTAGAACTGATAAATGCGAAGTAAGCTTCCACAGCTCCCTTCTCCTATAATGTGGCTCACTTACTCTCACCAACATTTCCATGGTCTGTATCAGAAAATTCTGAATCCTTTCAAGTACAACATATGAGAAAATTGCTACTGAATGCAGAGTTACCACTGAAACCAAAGCAATCTACAATACCCACTGTGTGATTTAGGGTTGAAGCCAAATAAAAATGCATGTTGTGATGGAGGGAAGACAAGAACTCACAGAATAAATAACTTATGACACGAACTTCCAATAGCATATTGGGAATACTTCACATTAAGAATATGTTATTATGTTAATTAATATGTTAATATGTTATGGCTACAATGTATGGAATAAAGTTATATAAAAAATGACAATATTAAAAGAATGCTTAGACAAAAAGAAACAACAAAACAAGGACATGTAAAACAGAACAACTACTAATAGACGGCACTGTTGTATCTTTGCTTAAGCTTAGGAAAGCAGTTTAAACTTTGTTGCTTTCAGAATGATAGTTTTTATCTCAAGAAACAAGAGAAAATATATAGAAAACATAAATCTATAAAATGAATGTTATATAGTAATAATTCTTCTACCAATTTCATATGTTCTATCAATATACATGAATATCACACATGTCAAAAGAGGCCTGATATAGCTCACATGACAACCACAAGACCCAAAAGATTCTCCATTTTCATGGTTTAAGGTTTGTATATTATTTGACAATTCCATGCACTCATGCTATGAAATTCAGGCATTGTTCCCCTTTCTCTTCCACTGAAACCCTTCCTATCCAAAGGCTGCCTTTACTCTTGTATTTTCCTTTAGTTTATGTCCCAGTAAGTATAATAAATTTTCTATGTACCACATGGGTGGAAAGTCACTTAATAAAGTTGGCCTCAGATGTACTGACCTTGAAAATGCAGTGATTGTCCTGCCTCATCCTCACAAATGCTGGGATTACAGGCCATGTGCTGCAGTGCATGGCTCAGAGCCAAAAGACTCAACTGTAAGTTTAAAGAAAAATAAATGACACACTTTTAAAAATGATCTTTCTTACAGTTACCTTCCATAAAATCGGATGTCATGATATTATATTGTTACTCTGTAAAGGTATTTTTATGTCAGCTACAGAAATTATGATGTCTACTGCTATAACATTTGTCCTTGATCCACAGGGAGAAGCTTCTAAAGAAAATACAGCCTCCGAACACAGTTTAGCGTGATAGAGCAATTACGAAGAGTGGTAAGACGATCATAAGTCTTTGTCTGGGATGTGTGTGTCCTTCTGTGACCTCATCTTATTCCTAGCAGATGAGTTTTCCATTGCTGCCATAACAAATTATTGCAAGCTTAATGGCTTAAAACAAGATACATTTATTACAGCATAGTTATTTAGGTCAGAAGTTACACATAAGTATCATTAGGCTAAAATCAAAGTGCTAACTAGGCTCTATTATTTTGTCTTTATCTATTGTAGTGTTAGAGGCTCATGGAAAAATCTCTTTTGGGACTATTCTGTTTGTAGAGGCAACTCATATTTCTTGGTTCCTATCTACTGCCACCATATGGCTTGTCTGGTATAGTGTTACTTATAATTATCAGTATTCTAGCAGCTCCTGGTACAAGACTCTGGAATGTCTAAAATTTAAAGGCCATATTGAATTAATTCTATTTTCTTAGTCATGGATGTCAATAAGGCGGGACTAAAATAGAATTCATTTAAAATTAATTTATTATTTTAAATTATTCATAGTTTATAAGTGATGGGAATGTGGGTGCAGGAGATTTTGATGGATAGAGGCATTGGATGTGAGCATCCTTAGTTGCATGTAGAGAAACAAACTCTGGTCCTCTTCAAAATCAGTATGTGCTTCTAAATGTTAAGCCACCTCCCTATCCCCTGAGAACTAATCATGCTGTCTAGGATCTGCCCACCTGATCAGAGTTCTTCAGTACTAATCACACTTACTAGGCCTATCTTCATTGTATCCTTGGGGATTAAGATTCTAAATATAAATTTTAGAGAATGTTTCCAAATTATGGCTTCTTATTGCTGTCTTCCATTTTTGTAATATAACTTTAATTTGATCATTCTTTTTGTTTTGTTTGTTTAATTAATTAATTTATGTGCATCAAATGTTACCCCCTTCCTGGTCTCGCCTCACAAAGGCCATCCCTTCATGCCCCTCCCCTTTTCCTCTTTGAGGGTGCACCCACCCCCCAGTTTCCTTTTATCTAGGAGCATCAAGTTTTTGCCAGGGTGGGTACATCCTCTCTCACTAAGGCCAAACAAGGCAGCCCTGGTTTAGGAACAGATGACATAGTCAGGCTTTAGGGAGATCCTGTGCTCCAGTTCTTGGAGAGCCCACATGGAGACTGAGCTGCAGCTAAATATGTGCCTAGATCCTTGGTTAGGCCAGCGTGTGTTCGTTGGTTGGTGGTTCAATCTCTGAGAGCTCCCAGAAGTCCTGGTTAGTTGAGTCTGTTGGTTCTCCTGTGGAGTTCTAATCCCCTTCAGGGCCTTCAATTCTTCCTCCAACTCATAAGAGTCCCAAATGTCTGTTCACTGTTGGGCTGTGGGTATCTGCATCTGTTTTAGTCAGCAGTGCTGCTTGGCAGAGCTCACAAAGGACAGTTAATAGTATGGGATTGGTGCTTGACCATGGGATGTATAGATATTTTGGGAAATGGATAGAACTAGAAAATATCATTCTGAGTGAGGTAACTCAGACTCCCAAAGGACATACATGTTATAAACTCACCAATTAATGGATATTAGCCAAAAAGTACAGGATACCTATGAGGCACCACACAGACCCATTCTTTTGTCTTTATAATTCCATTCCTGAATGTGAATGAGAAAAAAATTTCCAAATTTCAGATCTCACTTTGACCATCTCCATCACCACATAAACAAAGATTACATTTGGCATAATCTCTCCTATCTATGATGTTAAACTGATCTAAACTGTCATTTGTGTGTGTGTGTATATCACCTAAAGATTAAGGACCTAAGTGTAGATATCTTCATGGAAAAAGGTATGACGTTGCTACAAAATTCAGTACACACATGCAGGGCATTGGACCTTGAGAGGAAGTCTGGTACGGTTGAGCTTGCAGCCCAGGAGACTCTGAAGGGATGGTAGGACCAAAGATATCTCAGAATCAAGTCAAAATTCCTTCCACATATAACTTATTTTTTAAAAAAATGTTTTTATACAATGTATTCTGATTTCAGTTTTCCTCCTCCAACCGCTCCTAGATCCTTCTTACATTCCCATCTCCACATATTTTTAACACAACAAAAAATTGCACCAACATAATCTTTGACATCAAGCAGCTTTGGCTCAACTTTGCAAGGAAAAGAACTAAGAGTCTCTTGTTTAAGCTCATACTATAACAACACTGAAAGTATAAGATGTTTAAAAGGTACTGATAATTTAAATCCAACTACTAGCTGAGAACTATCATCTTCACTTTGCCACAGGTTATATTCTTGACCATTTTAGAAGCAAATTTTGGATTCTCAAGAACAAACAACCCTGCCTCAATGGGATCACATGAAAATTCTGGGTTTTGTAAACAAAACTAATTTGGTACCTTTTAGATAAGCTCAATTTCAATATGCTGTCACCTAGGGCAACAGAGAATATTGGAAGAAAACCAACTGGTAGAAATAGATAGGGTTATTTACTCTTGAAGTTTCTTTGCCCTGTAAAATGAGAGTTTTATAGACATATATGCAAAACCTTGTCAATGCATTTCTGATGAAAGGGCCCTCTTTACCTATGCAAGCAGTAAGTTTTTTTTCCTATGACTCTCAAGTTTGCTTATGTTCACAGAGAGACTTAATAAATCTAATACCTGATCGCATCTAAGTGTTCATTTGCTACTGATTTAGAGAAAAGTGATAAAGTATTAGTCTCAAGGAAGAAATCATTGTCACAACAAAGAATGTCACATATTGAGTGGAAATAAAACTGTTTTCCAAAATGGTATGTACACATTTTTTTTTTTTTTTTGGTTTTTCGAGACAGGGTTTCTCTGTGTAGCCTTGGCTGTCCTGGAACTCGCTCTGAAGACCAGGCTGGCCTCGAACTCAGAAATCCACCTGCCTCTGCCTCCCAAGTGCTGGGATTAAAGGCGTGCGCCACCACAGCCCGGCTTACACATTTTTATGACATACTATTGTTATATTGTTTTTATTTTATATTACTACTGTTATTGTTTTGTAGGAGTATTTCCTAAATCTTAAAGTTCTAAATTGGTATTTGTATTTTTAAAAATTGAGTTATATATTAAGAAAGAAGATGAAAAATGAGTTAGAAACAGATCCTTAATACAACAAAGTCCTGTTTCTAATGAATTTTCTTGGTTGTCTAAAAAAAAATTAGTTAATGGTCAGTAAGATGCTTCAGTGAATATATGTGCTTGCTGCCAAGCATGGAGACCTGGTTTCCTACACAGTAGAGAGAAATGACACTCATAAGTGTAGTTAAAATATTTTAATAGATCTCAGCATGGGGTTCCTTCCTGTCTTAGACCATTTATGTTCCTGAATGAAAGTCACACACAACCTTATATATATTTTAATATGCCTTATGCAGCACAATAGCATTCCAGGAAGTTGAACCAGTAATTTTGCCAACTGCCTAACCACATGCTGTACAAATCTACCTCCTACCAATAACTCCAAGTTACTACTTACTAATGTTCATGTTCCATCTGGGCTGCTCTTATCTCCAATCAGCTTTCTGGGCTGTATTCTCTTGACCCAGAGGCCAGGGCAATCTCTACCCCATGGTGGCCCTTGTCTCTCTCCTGCACACTCTTTATGGCATGAAGACCTTCTCCCCCGTGCTTCTTCCTCGTGGTCTCTTACGCCCAAAGCCGAAACCCTGCCTATGCTTCTTTTCCCTAACCATTAGCTGCCGGCATCCTTATTTACCAATCGGAATTAACTGGGGGCATGTTCCCATGGAGAAGCTACGTGCCGACTCCAGATCTTGTTATCATTAAAACAGACAACAGCAAAAGGCAAAACCCACAAAACATAAGTTATCCTTTGACACTTCACGTAGGATTGGTACTCCTTACACACACACACACACACACACACACACACACACACACACACAAAAACAAAGAAAAGGATAAATAAACCTGGTTTGTATATAACTGAGTTCTATACCACCTGAGATGTATGACACACTGAAAATATTATGTATTAGAATGGAATGTTCAGTGAAAAAGTTCTGCAAATATCAGAGGGCATGGGCAGCACTGGAGATTGTCTTCTCCTGCCCCATAGATAAACGTCTGCTCCAGTAGCAAGAAAGACATAACAGACAAATGTCATAATTTTTTAAAGAAAAAACTAACAAGCATATATGTGTGTGTGTGTTTGTGTGTGTGTTTGTGTGTGTGTTTGTGTGCATGTTTGTGTGCATGTGTCTGTCTGTCTGTCTGTGTAATAACTTCTGAGATTATGAGGTTATCTACATGGAACACTGACAACATCAAATATACTCACAAAATCCAAAGGTTTCTATATATACAAATATATGAGTCCATGATTTGTCTAGTATAGATCCAAGGCATAAACAACATAAATTCTAAAATGCCTTAAAGGAAAATCATTACATAAATAAGATTTGTTATTATAGTTTAGTGAATTGCCAATGCTATTATTATACCAAAAGCCTATTAAGTGATTTTAAGACATTCCAGTATGAGCTGGAAAGATAGTTCAGCTGCTAAAGGTTAGACTCACTACCCAAACATCATGAACATAATTTCTTGTCATTAATATAGGATCTCTCATTCCACAGTTGCTTTGACTTTGGTTAAGCTACTGAAGCATATGTAAGTGCTTGTTTTACCTGCCACACGAGGCTCTAGAGGTTATTTTTAGATAACCTTAGAACATGCCTTTCTAGACATCTAATCTGCTAATGCAATAATCTTGGGATTCCTGCTCTCTAGAACTATGAAACATGATTTGTGTACCTTAAAAAAGTCACTCATTCTATAACAATTTCTATAGTAGACTACAGTATTCTACAATACTCTTTTATAATTCTACAATACTCTTTGACAATTTCTACAGTAGTCTATATAGGGTTATCCCATTTTTTGCTTCTTCCCTTGTAGATGAAGCAGAGGCAAGTTCTGTGGTCCTTCTCTTGGAATGCCTAGACATGAATATACACTGAGCAGGAAAGGGTGACATGAAGTCCATAATGTGTGGGTCCACAAGATCCCTGCCTTTTAGTGAACTGTTGAGGGAGGAGATATTGGAAGATTACATGTTATAGCTTTTTGAGATGACATTAAGTGAAGTGGCTGTTTTGGGTTGTTCTTAAGGTGAAGATTCATTGGCTGAGGTTTAAATTTCTAGTGTTACCTCATTTGCAAGGAGAGGCATTCCAGGAAGTTGAACCTATAATTTTGCCAATGATCAAGTGACATTCCTCAGGCAATGTGTGGGTGATGGAGATACCCCAATAAGGTAGAAGAAAGGAAGCCCTGTTGGGAAAGGGAATCCCCTGAGTTCAGGGAAGCTATCCAGATATGATAGATTTGTTCCTTAAGTAGCAGAGTTTCCCAGCCTAGGATATCCCCAAAAGATGAGGGATAGTATGCACATGGGAAGAACAAGAGCATCCATGACTAGCACATGGAGGCTTCTGGGATTGTAATACAGTCACTAGATAGCAAATCATATTAAAAGTAATACAAACAGAGGAATACCAATTTCTAGGTAATGGGGAACTTTCTTTATAATTTTATCTCAAATATCTTACTATTTAGGGCATAGTAAAAGTCATCTTGAGTAAAGTTGCACTAATAGAAGATGTACATTCCTGACAAAGAAAACCTGACACTGGATCTAGATAAGCTTTTCAGAAAACAGAAAATGAAGTTCAAATCTATAAAAGGTAGGGAGTTCTGAAAACTTGTTGGACTTCTAACTGACTCTTACTAATAAAATATTAAAATGACCAGACAATAAACAAACATATAATTTCATCCCCAGATGTGTTTCTTCAATAAACCTAAACAAATGCATAATCAAAGGCTTGCATAATTGTTTGTACATGTTGTGTGTATAATTATACACAGCCTAAACATCTTGAAAGAGGTACCTCAGTAAACAAATAGGAAAACATCCTTGTTTAAAACACTACTCAGCAATAAAACAAAACAAAACAAAAGACACTATACTCTTCTATTATCTGAATACCTACCATTATTTGCATTAAATATGGCTTTTGGTAAGTTGCTCATGTTTCCTTTGATAATATCCCACATGTGCAAACCTTGGAAGTTTTAAATAGACTCAAATAATTAAAAGAGGCAAAGCAAAACAAAGCAAAAATATTCCCCAAACAAAGACAATAACATAAAAGAACTTAAGTTGGAAAGGGGACATTACAGATAGGAGATTTGAAAAGATTTGAAATGATAGATTTGGGCATATATATAACCAAAAGACATTTTATACTTCATTTATACATGTGTCTGTTCTCAATGATTACATTAAAATACATTTTAAAGTAAGGAAACACTGATGCATGAAACAAATTGAATAAATGCCAGAAACTTGGTGCAAAGTGGGGGACAGGAAGAAATAGAAAACTAAATACTTAAAACCTAGGTCTAAGGAATTGTGAGTAGTATGAAGATAGAGAACACATCATGGTCATGTTACTTTCTGAGTTTCACTTTCATTGACTCAGAAGTGATGAGATAAATAATACTGAAATTTATCTGGACTATATAAAATCACGTAAATATGAATTTGAGAACGATGATGCATTTCAAAATGAGAGGTGTGCATTGTCTTTCTCTTCTTGAGACCTCAGTGGTATAGGCAAATTCCAGGATGAGTTCTCACTTCTCTATAAATTAGAGAGTCATTAGCATTAAATGAGAATTTTAACTATGGGAGTGGATGAGATCATTCATTTGGAGATATTTGAAATAGGAAAAATATTACCTGAGTACATTTATAACCACGGATATTTATGGAATAGACAGAGGAAGTCCATTCTCTGAAGAAGGCACAGAAAGGTGAAAGAGTAAGTGAGGAAAAAGAGTAATAAATCACGAAAGTCTTTAGAACATAGACCTTTCAGAAAGGCAGAATCAATGGCATTAAATCCAGGCTTGGCAAAAGTGTCCTTTTAGATCTGAAACACCTTTATTAGATTTGGCACTGAAAATTGTCATTGGCCAGGATCAAGAGAAAGAAAAAAAACCTGTACTAAAACTTAGATATTTGCATATATGTTCAATCAGTTGCTAGCTGCTGTACATCATATGATAAATCATTTTACAGTCCATGAATCCATAGACCCTTTCTTGAAAGATGATGATAATGTTCTGATTTTAAGAGGAATTCAATAATATTTGTTAAACATTACTTATGTATAAAGTGTATGCTTTGTATGCTGTTTAATGTACAGGTCTATCTTGTGGTCATTCAATATTTAATCAAACATAAGTATTAATTTAAAAAACATTGGTTGATTGATACAGTAGCAATAATATCAACTACTCTGGGTTTTAACTCAATTAAATTTATTTTTCTTATCTATGTACATATGCAGCCTCAGTTTCCTGGGTATATATATTCAGTCATTCATTGTATGTCATGATATTATGCCTTCAGAATGCATTCTGTTTCACTGTTTCACAGCATAGAAAAAAGTAAGAGAAAATCAACTATAGGAATGGCATGCTTTGCATGGCATCTTTGTCGAAGCATCTTGTACATTTGGTTAATACTATTATAGATACATAACTCTATCCACTGTCAGAAGGTTAGGGAAGCATCAACCTTCTATTTATATCATGTTATTAATGGGTGATTATATTGGAAATCATTATTATGCATGAGAAGTATCAGTAACATTAGATAAAATACTCACTTATTTGAATTTCAGTTGTATTTCGTAATTATAAGCAGAATATTTCAAGTCTCAAAGATTTATCAGTTTTATTTACACAATAAAGATGGTATACTATTTTTAGGGTTCTTTTATTTTCTCAAAAGTTAAATGAGCTTAAGTGTTGCTGAGCAAACAGAATCGGCAAAGATTTTTCTACATTTACTCTTTCTTCTTTTGACAGTTTTAGCCTAGATAGACACATTTTGGCTTTTGAACTCATTGCGAACACTCCTGTATTTTTTTTTCAGCATTAATTTGTAAAATGAGTTCTTTGCATATTTGAAAAGTTGACTTAATTTTATTAAATAAACATACTGCAAAAGTTGGGAGAAATAATGCTACCATCCACACAGGTTACAGCTTTGCTTTGCTTTGATTGAGTTCCTGAGGAAGAAAGTGATTGTTATATTTGGAGCGTGGAGTTCCTTGTGCAGAGGAGCTTCCTACTTCTTTGTCTGGCATTCTGTTCTGTGTCCTCTTTGGAAACAATCATTCAATGAAGCTGCGTAGAAGTGATGTCTCATCTCCAGGAGCAAGTCTCTCATTTCACCTTTCAACCAATATGAATGATTTACTCACTCTTTCACACAATGGAAAGTTGGTGACTTAGGAAACAGTATAATTATGCTTCATATTTGCTTTTATTTAATTGCACAGATTTCTGAGAGTTCATAAATCAAAGTCAATGCCTTAATCAGAAACGTTGCTCAAGCTCCCAAGTTGTTAAATAGATGACTATTATGCAATCAGGTATTGTCTGTTCTACTGTGTGATTGACACTTTCCTTGGAAACATCTACATTTCTGGTGTAAAAAAATCTTTTTCCCAAGGGAAAATAATTACAGTGCTTCCCTTAGCTCTTTCTCACTCTTGTATGATTCATTCTGCTTCAGTATCAGAGGAGAGCCAGCTAAAAATGTAGCAAATACTTTCTATCAGTCCTTGTCCTGGGACACTACTTCAGTGTGTTGCTGATGCTCCTGTGTGTGTCCTGATCAGTGTGAAGGCCAGAGCTTAGATGTTCAGGCAACTGGCTGGCATATGATTACACTTCCTACTTTATCAGGGAACTCAGAAGCATCACTTGTTCTTGTTTGGAAATGTCAAGTTAGCATCAAGAATTTGAAAGCAGGCCATTTGCAACAGACTGAGTGATAGACTTTACATAGCAATTCTGTGAAAGGAAAAACATTCCTTGGTGTGTTCTTTGGAAAGGGAATAATAAACTTTCATCATGACTATAGGAAAAGAGAAAGAGTGTAAAAATACAGTAACCTTTCCTTAGATATAATTTATTGCAGCAATGTAAGCAACAAATCAAAAAGTCATAGAATGTTAAAATATGATCAATCTTTTAAAATCAGCTCAAATTTATATTAACATTTGTGCAAAATAGCAACTTCAATTTTTAAAATGCAATAAGTAATAACAGAGGCAAAAATCAAAATCCAGCTTTATTTTTAAAAATGCTTTACTGCTTATTTTTTAAAATGCTATGAAAAATAAGCCAACTCTAGTCTGATAAACCTGATTTTCACTGGAACTATGTTTTAATTTTAAATGATTTAAAGCTGAAGGACTGATTAATAAGGACTGACTAATCCTTCTAATCCTTAAGCAGATTATCTGAAAATAGATTGATTGCTGATGGCCACTGACAGTAAATCGTGAAGGGACTGTAGTCTTTTATTTATTTATTTATTTATTTATTTATTTATTTAGCTTTTAAAATAAAGGATTGTGTAATTTTGAATAATTATTTGTGTAATTGAAATAAAATTCTAAAATTAAAACTTACGTATATAAACACCTACACTTACAACTTGTCATCATGTGTTTAAGTTTCAGTAATCAAAATGGAATAAACTAGGTTTTATGTTATGTATAAAACAATAGTTTATATTTTCCACCTCTAAATTTCTTTTAAAAATTGGCCTCTAGATAAACCTAATTAAAAACTAAATCATGTGTTTTATCTATCTATAGATACCTATGAACACATACAAAATTATGTTCTGTGTCGATTTTGTATGTTGTCTACAGTAACAAAGATAGAGTGGTTATACTTATTGAATATAAATCATTCAGAACTAAAGTATCTGTTTCATAACTGTTATGAAGTTACCTGGGATCCTAAAGTAAAAAATGTATATAAACAAGCCTGGTGGCTCAGATATACTGCCAGAGTTACTTGAACAGTAGAGACAAGAGGATTGCAAATCTAATCCAATTTAGACAAATATGGCTGAAAGTGTAGTATAGTTCAGTGTTGAGCATATGTAAGACCCTGAGTTCAGTCTACAGTATACCAAATGTAAAAAATGAAAGAAAGGAGAGATAAATTAAGGAAGGAAGGAAGGAGAGAGAGAAGAAAGGAGGGAGGAAGGGAGGGATGGAGGAAGGAAGGAAAGAAGGAAGAAAGAAAGGAAGAAAGAAAGAAAGAAAGAGGAAAGAAAAAAGGGATGAAGAGAGGGAAGGGGAAAGCAAGAGAGGGAGGGAAGGAAAGGAAGACAGACAGAAAGATAGAAGGAAATGGAGAAAGAAGGAAGAAAAAAGGAAGAAAAGAAAGAAAGAAAGAAAGAACAAAAGAATGAATGAGAAAGACAGAAAGAGACAGGAAGGAAGGAAGGAAAGAAGAAAGGAAGGAAGAAAGGAAGAGAGAAAGAATGATGAAACCGAGGGAAAAAGGAAAATACTTCACTTGTAGCAGAAGGAATCAACAACTCATTCATAAAAACTAGCTACGAGAATTTTATTATCTTTTAAAGTTAAAATTACCATAAAATAAGCCAAAAGGCAGTACTAAGATAGGAGGGAGGATACCCCAGTCATCTCTGGTACAAAAGTAAAGATTTTACTTCTGATTTAGGGTTTACATTGCTCTAAAGAGGCACCATGTCCAAGGCAACTTTTATAATGGAGATTTAATTGGGGCTGGCTTACAGTTTCAGAGGTTCAGTCCATCATCATCATCACTGGCTTTGTTTGGAGTTGATGGGATACCAATAATTCTACTTCTCTTGGCATGAAAAGCAGGAGATTAGCTCCTACGTTCTACACAGAACATTTTGGGCACTACCCAAGGACCCTAGACATACACTTTGGTTCTATAGCACATAGATCTAGATCATCAGGCATGCCCTTGTAGGTTTAGCTTTTGTAAAACCTGTTTTTAATAAGGGTTCTCAAAGGCTTTGACCTCCTTTTCTAGCACCCCTTCCAAAAGTAGGGGAGAAAACATGGTAAATAGGACAGGGGGATATGGACCAATTTAGAAGTAGATCGCTGGGGGCCATTCTAATTTATGTGATCAGGATATCAGCAATCCAGTTCAGTACTGTTAGGAAATAAAACAGGAATCAACAATTGTGACACTATCTAGAGGAAATTGCCAGGCCTATGTCTAGTGAGAACGTGTTAGCAGAGTTAAAAGACCCAGCCAAGACATCACGAGACATGAGACATTATCTCCAGGGCCTCTCCCAATGAAGTGAAGATCAGTGAAGTCTCAAGACCAACAAAGATTTGCAAAGCTAGGAATCCAAGCACCATGTCCCTCTTTTTAACAATCTACATACAATAAGATTAACAATCTACCTACAATAAGAATAATTATAAGAACCATAAAACTAGAACTTTACATCACACTTTAAACATAGATTATGTACTATATAGTCAATACAATATAAATATTAACAACACAATATTATAAATAAATAAAAAAGAATCTTATGTTCCTATTGATGCACAATAATTCAAACAGAGAGCCCTTAAATTTCTATTAATACACAATAGTTTAAACCACTGTCCAAGATCATAAGAACCATAGCACATCAAACAACCAAACCATCCATCCCAACTTACGGAAGCAGGACAGCAGTCTTCTTATTAGTTGCTTCATGCTGAATGGGAGCAAAGAATTCCTGTTTGGAGTCTATGGAAAAACTAAGATTAATCTGAAAGAACAAACAAACAAACAAATAAAAAAAAAACTAGCTGTAGCATTTGTTGCCCAGTCTTTATTTTTATCTAGTGTATGTTTTGTCTGTAGAGACTATGTATTATTAATCTGACCTGTGTGCTGTCTGTGTAGTCTATGTGTCATCTGTCAAGTCTATATGTTGTCTGTCAAGTCTATGGGTTGTCTAATCTCTGTGTGATCAATCATTTTGGCTAATTCTTTCAAAGTTGTTGTGCATGCTTAATTTGAAGAGAGCAGTGACTGGGACAGTCTATGAGGGTGACTACCATAGGCTGATTTGCTTTGTGAAGACTTTCATGTCTCAGCTGATAAGAGGCTTTCCCTGGTTAGATCTATTCTCTGTAATTTTGTTGGTAACCATAGTTTCTCATTCTCTGTAGATATATGTGTATAGCCATATCCCCATCTTAATACTATTGCAGGCTTCCATTCTATTGTCAACACATCCTTATAGTATATTACTTGGCCTAGTTACTCAGGTTTTTCTCAATAATCCAGTGTCTCTCAGCTGATGTCCGTTTCTCACCAACATTAAGCTCATTTAGAGTTAAGGATTTATTTAGTCTGTTTGGAGTGGTTACTGTCCTTTTTTTTTTTAGTTAGTTAGAATATCTTTTATACTACAACTGGCTCTTTCTATAACTGCTTGTCTTTTTGGTGCATGAGTAGCATGCTTTATATATAAATAATTGTTTCATTTTATTGGATACGTATGCAGATGCATTATCAGTTTTAACTAATGAAGGTATTCCTTGTTTGCCATTATTACCAATAAGTGTATAATAATGCCATAAGGATTGTACGTAATTCTGACTTTTTAATTGATGTATATGAACTTTTGAGCACCTTGCTTACTTGGTCTGATTTATAACCTTCCATCCCTATCTTCTTTGTATCCATATAGAATATTGGTGCCTCTGGAATTGGTGTTCTCATTATTACATGTGGAAGAATCCAGTTAGTTTTTTATATTATCTTTATACATTTGCATTTCAGATATTTGTTTTTAACTTCACCCAGAAATTACTACAAGCTCTTTGCCAATCTTTATTGATCCCCCTTAATGACATATTTTCAACATTTTTAAGAGGCATTATAATTTTAGCGAGATCTGTTCCTGAAAATTGCTATATTATTCTACCTTTTATAATTAATTAAGAAATCTTTTCTGTGTCTATGTCTTTTTTTTTTACTTTGTCCATGACCTAAGAAAATCCATTCTATTATATATTCTCTTGGCATAATGTCCCCAGTAAGAGAATGAATTGAAGGCAAATTGATGAAAATACAAGCAAGTTTAGGATAAATTTGATCCACCTATATATCTTGCAGTCTTTTGTTCTACAAGAATTAACTTTATTTATTTATTTATTTTGCTTGGGCTGTTTAAATTCGAATATCCTAATGTTTGAAACAAAGTACTTAACTCATAGTACTTAATCCAGTTTTAGGCCTTAGACAGTTAATATCCCCCATAAAATTGCTAAGTGTTTGCAATTGGTCCCTATGGATCTGTACCTTTTCTGGTCTAATTTTTTGGGCATTGATTTTGTAACTGAAATATCTAAGTAAATCTCCTCTTTGTATTTTTTCTGGAGCAGATATTTCTGGGTAGATTTCAGAATATATACATAGATATTCTGGGTAAATATTTCTACCCCTAGCCTGGCAGAATTCTTGGTGTTTCTTTAAACATTTTCAAAAACTTCTTTGTCAGAATAACACAACACAATGTCTCCATGTAGTGATACCTGATAAATTGAGGGAATTACTTATGAATTATCTAATGGCTAATGTTCAAAATACTGACATAAATTCGGACTAATTATCATTCCGGGTAGAAGTATTTTTCACTGGTATCTCTTTAGTAGATGGGAATTATTCAAAGCAGGTACTAAGAAAGAAAACCTTTCTGCATCTTGCTTATGCAATGTTATTGTGAAAAAACAGTCTTTTAAGTTAATTATTATTATTATAGACCGTGATCTCAGTAACAAAGATGGTAAAGGAAGTCCAGGCAGTAAAGGACCCATCGGTTGAATTTACCTTATTAATTGCTCTTAAATTTGTTATCATCCTCCATTTTCCTGCTTTCTTGGTTATAACAAACTCAGAGGAATTCCATAGGCTAGTGGACTAGTTTATATAGGGAGCCTGCAACTGCTCTTTTACCAGTTAGTTGTTCAAGTTCCTTCAAATTTTCTTTTGTTATGATCTACTGCTCTTGCCAAACATATTGGTTTCAATACTATTTTACAGGCAAGGATGTTGTATCTTCAGTAATCCCTTTTATAAATTTATAAATTCGATCCATTTGATGACCTGTTTTTTGGATAAGGGGTACAACTTGTGACTTTTCTTGTTTACCAGTATCTATATCTTCCACAGGATCATCTCTCATATCACACTTAATTTCCTCATTTCCTGTCCCTGCTCCTGCAGGAATATTAATTTACTTACCCCTTTGCTATAAAAGATCCCATTCCCTATAGATTAATGGGTATGTCATTCACATAAGGTCTCAACTTCCCTGTTTACTCTTCTGGTCCCACACAGTTAATCCATCAAACATTTTGTTATATTCTTCATAATTTCTAAGTTTCTGTAAACTGTGTGTAAACATTTTGAAGTTCCTAATCTGGATTTCAACTTTTTTGGAAAAATATACTAAGAGTAGCTTCTGTATCTACCAAACCTTCTGTGGCAATACCATTCATATGCACCACTAACCATTAGCAATTAACTGTGAATGGTCCCTGATCATTAACCACAGTCTGCCAGAACACGTGTTTTACAGTACTCTCAAAATCTCCTGTCCTTTCTACCGTAGTGGGCTTGCCCTTCATGTAAGGACACAATTGCAGTTGAACAATTCCATCTCCTGCATCAATTTGCATCTCCTTTCTCACATATGCCAAGATTCTAATTTCTTCCTTGCTATTCCATTGTGCTATATTGGGATGCACAATAAGTCCTTGACAACTTAACCCACTTCTCCCCAAGATTATTCCCACTGTTCCTGAGGATAAACGACCAGACATATCAGTGCTCAACTTGTAACATTCAACTTTGGGGGATAGAGTAAGAGGCTTATCTGTGCCCAGATCCAAAGCTACTCTCCCTTCTGTAGCATGTATAAGATCAAAAATATTTAATTTTGATTTGCTTGCTTGCTTGATACTTTGTCTGATCAAATGAAAATGGCTTGTATTGTTTAGTGTACAGGCTCAAGCTGATAGGCCCCCCTGCTGATTTCCAGAGGGCAAGAGGTTACTGGGTATGTCTCTCTAGGGCCAGCAATCCTTTGACCAATATTTGCTTTTTCACAGCAACTACAATACCCTGTAAACTGTTTCATAACAGCCAGAACTTGCTTGTTCTCTTTTGTGAATTCCATATTCTCTAGAGTCAATGTACCTGCTTTTTAAAGCTCTGAATTGTCAAGCCTTACAATCTCTTTGGAATGAGCCAAATTCACAACAATTAAAGCAACAGGCATTTTGATTTCTAAGACTTCTAGCTATGTTCTGTTATATTAGTGTGATGCTCCAGAAAACCAGTGCCAGTTTTCTCTCTTCTTCATTTGTCTGTTGGGTCTCCTCATGCTTTCAATTGTTCTCATCACTATTTATGTTTTCAAAGGCCAGTATTCCTATCAATGACTGTCTGATTTCAGGATCTGATATGGCTCTATTTTCAGCTGAACCCAATCTGTATAAGAAATTGGTGAATGCTTCTGTAGGTTCATGTAATTACCTTTGTAAGTGAGGTAGATTGTTCTCCTGGTTCCTCATTCATATCACGAGGCTTTAAAGATCCAACATAATATTGTTCAATTATGCAATCATCAGATCAGATTTGTTCTTGTAAATCAGCATAATGCCTTTACCAAGCAGCTGCTCTTTAGCAACATTTATCCCCCTTGCTTTATTCCATTGTTCTATTTTGTGTCTTCATGCATCTACTACTACAACCATTGTAATTATTGTCCAGATTCTAGAACAGGTGACACCAATCATTTCCAAACTTAGGGGATAACCGTATGCTACATAGCCCAAGTATTTAACATTTTTTAACAAATGGAGAGTGCAAACCATACAATACCACAACCTCTTTAAAATGCCTTGGATCTAGCATTTCTGTTGGAGGACAGGTCAGTTCATTATAGGCAGAACCACCATCATAAGCAGACATATGCTGCACAGAGACTGGGAAGGCTGAAGTTGCCTGTGTAGGCCCAAGCAAATCCTCTGGTGCTGCACTCAGCTAAAAACTATATAGTTGTACCTGTACCATTACTTCCTCTTCCTGGTCCCTAGTTTTACGAAGGTACTCTAGCCACATGGCAATGAAAATGCATGGAGCAGGTCTAACAGGCAACTTACATTCCACCTTATGTTTTGCTTCCTTCTTTCATCATCTGGTACATTCCCAGGCACAGACATCAAGTCTGAACCCTGCTGTTCTCCTCGCAGTGGCTCCTTTTGCTTCTCAGACACTTCTACCTCTATCTGCAAACTCTCTGCATGCTTAGTGAACCCTGAAGTCTTCTCTAACATAATGGAATTGTCAGCTCTCCCACCAATCATTGTTTTTCAAAGAGGATACATGAAAACTACATAAGAAAACCACATAACCACAATAAAGAACAAGTAGGATCCCACCCTCTGGTCATAGTTTCCATCCTCCTTAAAGAACATTGCTTGCCTTTATAACCTGACCTTTCCTCTGCCATATTTGAATCAGAATTGCTCATTAGGCCAAAACCATGTTGGATGTCACCTATATAGTCTTAGAATTTTTGAAACCTATTTTAATAAAGGTTATCAAATGCTTTGATAGTAAATGAGGAAAATTGGTAAATAGGATAAGGAGATGTGGACCTGTTTAGTAGTAATTCTTTAGGGTAATTCTGATCTCTGCTGTCAGGATACCAGCAGTCCAATTCAGTAGAGTCAGCATACCAAACATGAATCAGCAGTTGTAGCACTATGTAGCAGAAACTACCAGGCCTCCACTGAACCAGCACAAGTCAGCATGTATCAGCTCAGAGCCAGAATGAGTCAGTAGGAGCCACCTGAAACAGACAGCATAGGAGAGAGGAGAAGTTCTCTGCTGGCCACTTTCAAGGAAGGGAAAGCAGCTAAGACTCCAGACCAACAAAACCTTGCAAAGCTAGCTATACAAGCATGCTGCCACTATCTATTGGATCCTATTTATACTATCTCCAAATATCCTGTGTCTTTTCTTGGGTCTTGCCTTAGAAAAGCAACATGTAAGTCAGTATTAGCAAAACAACACATGAGTCTGCATCACCTGGCATTTCCAGAAACCTCCACTATGTTCTCATAGCTATGACATCTAGATAAGGCTAGTTACAGAAGTAATGGGGTGAGAATGATCAGTCTCAGCCAAACTGTGAGTCTGGTTTTCATTCCTTGCATTGTCTACAGCTGAGGGCTATAGATGCTCTGATAGTTAATGGGCATTAATTCAAGTTTTCATCACTAAGAACCCCACAGTGGTTTCAGTAGAGTCACTACAGCTACTTCTACCAGTTAGAAAAGAGCAGTCAGCACACCTGGCATGGATTACATGAATAGCTACAGATTTTCCCCAATGAAACTCTGCAATGCCCACACACTTACACACACACACACACACACACACACGTATATATATATATATA
>NW_022196905.1:239326499-239370862 GCF_008632895.1 Mastomys coucha
ATATATATATATATACTATATAGTACATATAATATACATAGATTATGTGTGTTTGTATCTTAGTTCTCTCTCTATCTCTGTCTATCCCTCTCCCCTTTCCTTCAATTCTTCTCTTCCTTTTCTTATTTTCCTAGAGAGATCTCTGAGTGGAAACCCACCAATATCTAGCTGCACCTATTTAATTCACCAATAGCTCTATGTAAAATGCAGTGCCTCTTGGACCTCACCTCTATCTGCTCCTGCCCCAGGGGCATATACCACCATTCCCAAACCCTCCTGAGACTGCAGACATAAACATTCAGGTAGCAGATTCTAGCCACACCTAAAAACTGACCCCTGTTTGTGAGATGAGCTGGCTATTGCCCTTCGACTGTACAATCAAGCTTTGCCATGTGGCCAGTTCAGATCACCACAGCTACATCCATGAATGAGACTGTGGCACTCCTGTCAACAACCTCTACCACTATACATACAACTACATTTTCCATACAATCAGGAAAGCACAGATCATTTATCTCAAGCTTTTAGTTGTCTCAACAGAGATTTTAACATTTGTTAACATCACTTTATATCTAGTTAGACATTGTGACACAAAACAGTAATTATAGCACTTGGAGGGTAGGAACAGTAATGTCAGGAGCCCAATTCCAGTTTTGGCTAGGATACAAAACAAGTTAAAAGCCAACTGTGGTAGTTTAAATAAGAATGGTCCCCATAGATTCATGTGTTTGAATGCTTGGCTCATAAAAAGTGGCATTAGGAGATGTATCCTTGTTGGAGGAAGGGTGCCATTGTGGGGGCAAGATCTGAGGTCTCATATGCTCAAACTAAACTCACTTTGGCATGAAATCACTTCTGCTACCTGTACGTCAAGATACAAATGTCTCACTACCTTCTCCATCATCATATCTGTCTGTACACCACCATGTTTTTTGTTTTTGTTTTTGTTTTTTTGCTGTGACAATAATGGACAAAACCTCTCAAACTTTAAGCCAGCTTCAGTTAAATGTTTTTTCTTTACAATAGTTACCATGGTCATAGTGTCTCTTCACAGCAATAAAATCCTAAATAAGACACCAACTATATTAGGCATAATCTACACAATCAAGTAAAGAGATACACTGAATGGCAAAATTTAAAAAAATTACAGAATACCCAAGATACTGTCCTCAGAACTCAAAAAGGTCAACAAACTGAAGTGCCCAAGTGAGGACAGCTCAGTCCCACTTGGGAGGGAGAAGAAAGCAATCACAAGTGGGGAGGGAGGGAAGGACCTGGGAGGGAAAGTGGACTGGGAGGCAATGAGGAAGAGAGGTGAACCTGATCTGGTATTGGGTGAGGGAAAAGAACTGAAGCCCTGAGGGCCAGCATAAACAATGGAGACAGGCAACCTTGGGAGGTAGGAGGTTGGGGGTACCCTCCAGAATGCAGCAGATACATGGGAGGTGAAAGACTCTCAGGACTCAAAGAGAGGGACCTTGGATGAAATGCCCAACACTAGGGACAGGGAACCTATAAAGCACACCTCCAGCTGGAAGACAAGACATCAAGTGAGGGATGGCATTGCCATCCTACAGTCACAGATTTGACCCATAATTGTTCCTGTCTGAAAGAAATACAGGGATGGAAATGGAGAGGAGCCTGAGGAAAAGAAGGTCCAGCAACAGGCCCAAAGCAGAATCTAGCTCAAGGGGAGGTCCCAAGGCCTGACACTATTCCTGAGGCTATGGAATGCTCACAAAAAGGGACCTAGCATGACCTCACTCCAGAAGACCCAACAAGTAGATGAAAGACTCATATGCAGATATTTGCACCGAATCAATGGACAGAAGCAGCTGGTCCCTGTTGTTGAATTAAGGAAGACTGAAAGAAGCTGAGGAGAAGGTCAACCCTGTAGGAGGATCAGTAGTCTCAATCTGGACTCCTAAAATCTCTCAAACACTGGACTACCAAATAGGCAGCAAACACCAGCTGATATGAGGCTCCCAATACACACACACAGTAGAGGACTGCCAGGTCTGTGTTCATTCATAGATGATACACCTAACCCTCAAAAGACTGGAGGCCCCAGGGAGTTTAGAGATCAGGTGGAGTAGGGGTGGTGGTGATATCCACGTGGAGACAGGGACATGGGGTGTTGAACAGTCTGAGGGTGGACAGAGTGGGGAGGGATAAAATATGGAGTGTAAATAAATTAATTTTAAAAAAGCAAAACCAAGATATATGTAGACACCAGGGTAGAGTTGGTTTCCCACATTTGGGGAACCCAATATATGTAGATTACTGTGGCCGATGAGTTTGAGAACACCGTAAGAAACATAGCTAGGGGACTGGACAGATGGCTCAGTGGTTAAGAGCACTGACTGCTTTTTCAGACGTCCTGAGTTGAATTCCCAGCAACCACATGGTGGCTCACAACCACCTGTAATGGGATTTGATGCTCTCTTCTGGTGCGTCTGAAGACAGTGACAGTATATTCACATATATGAAATAAATAAATCTTTAAAAAAATAAAATACAGATAGACTTTATCTCAACAATAAAAATAAACATAAAAGGAAAAGAAAGAAAATATGTAAGAGGGAGAGGGAGGAAGAGAGAGAAAGAGAGATAGGGAGAGAGAGAGAGAGAGAGAGAGAGAGAGAGAGAGAGAGAGAGAGAGAGAGAGAGAGAGAGGAAGAGGAGAGGAAGAGAGGGAGAGTGAGGGAGAGAGACAGAGAGAACCTGCAGTGTTGTGTGAGGACAGTTTTATTGGAAAATAAAATGGGTCTTCTCTGTTAAACTTATTCTTGGAATAGGCTTGGAATTGGTACTGACACATGGCTGGACTTTCTACAGTTAGAAAAAAATCAATGGCACAAAACACCGAGCAAGAAAATTATAAACTATAACCCATGGTACACAATATTCCATGGAACTTAGAACTTGATACACATGCTATTCACTTCTCACAGTCTAAGGAAACAAAATGGGCTGGTGTGTCATCTGGTAAGTTACAGTATATTCCTTGATTGTTCTTTAGGCACTTGGGACTGATGAGCAGGGGAAGGGGGTCCATATTGATGAAAATCAGCAGAAACCCTGAAGATAAAATGGAGAAGGGGATGATAGTAAAATTATAATGACTGGACAGGGAAATGTGTCTCAGAGGCTTCCAGATGCAAGTACAGCAGAAGGACCAAGGTAGCTTGGGTGACCAAGTTTGCGTTGTTCAAGAAATTCTTGTGAAATGTAAAGCCCTAAAGTTATATATTATTTTCATCTCCTAAATTCAGTGAAGGCTGTCCTGGTTTGACCTCAGAGAGTTTAGAAATGTACCTTACTCTATGTTTTAGAAGGTAGATGTCCCAATTCTATGCCTTTGGAGCCTTTTCTTCATCATCAACCTGGGTATCCATAATGTGTCCTGTTGTGTATGATCTATTTAGGGATAGCACTAGGGAAAGTTAATGTTCAGACATATCAGGCTGGAGTCACTCAGGCAGAGATATAGACCCGCATTTGTTCCCTGTCTTGCTGTACTTGATTTGAGAGGACAGCTTTGATCCTTTAAGCTCCCAGGAAAGTCACATGTACAGACTCCTGTTGAGAAGGACCCACTCTTACCCATCACGTTTCTTTCACCTATGACCAAGTATGGATTTGTACTGTCTATTACAGACACAAATCCCTAGTGAAGTTCCCAGGGTCCATCTGGCACTTATCCTAGGAAATGACAGATACTTAGACCAAATTACACAAGATTGAAAGCACCATTTGTTCAGCTATTAAGCCAATGAAAGGACTTTTGTCAAGAGAAAATATGCAGCAAGGCAAAAATCTGTAAAAGATCATCATCTTTTCTCTGTGTCTTAGGAGTATAAAAATACTAACCTCATGTCATAAATATTTGAAGATGTGTTGAAATTTGTTTAAGTTAAAAATACAACGGACCTCTGAAATGGTATTTTCTTTTGCAATCAAAGAGTGTAATCCTCCTTACATAAAATTTTACTCTTTAACAGCTGTTGAAACAAAGAACACAAGTTTGCTTTGACTTTAAGTATATTGAAGTGACATATTCTTAATTCTCATCCCTGCTACAAAATTAACACAGGAGTCAGTAAGGTAATACTCTAAATTTAGGAAGATATAATATCCTACATTGAGGACAAGCCAAGCCAAAATCTGTTTCATATGTTCTCATATTCTGATTTAACATCTTTTTTGATTCTCCTATTCAAGTTAAAAATTTGCCAAAGCTAAAGAGAAAAATAGTCTCCTTATTATTTTATTTCTTTCTTCTATAACTCAGAGTCCATGTAAGAATGCTTTCAAACTTTGTCTCAGACTATGATATGTTGTTGTAGCATGAGGATAAATATATTTTGATTCTAGTTATGGGAGCTGCTTACTTGTAGAGGGTGCATTGAAGCAAAATCAGGGTTTGACTGGTGTTCCTTTATCGCCTTTGACTCATATGTTTGTCTCATATCACATGTAGAGAGATAATTCACAAGAGAGAATATATCTCACTCTAACAATTATATAATAGTTCAATGGACCTTTACTCTTCTTGGAGTAACCTCCCATGTTAGAGTTCAGGAAACTATGGAGGAAGCTGAGCACAGGAGCATATGTTCACTTCAGCCTTTTTCTGTCCTTTGTTATTTAAAAGAAAATGTCCATCAGGAGCTCCTTACCAGGAGATCCAGTGGTGGCAGTCTGAGCTGAGTTTATTCAGGTCTCAAGGTGGGGCCTTCCTCCCTTTCTTTTAGTCCACCTGTCATATTACATTGCAACCATGCTTTTATGAGCTTTCTCCTTACAAATATGTGGACTGTGCATGGCATTTCTATACCCTTTGGGCATAGAACCAGGTCAAACATAGAGCAGAAACCTGGAAACCATTTGTCAAAAATTGGAACTGATGTATTCAGCCAACCACGCATGGGTGGATAAAGAAATAGTGTCACTTAGAAGATACATGCATGAATTCACAAAAGTCGGTTATAGTCAACTTACGTAGATCTGTTCTTGTTAATACCCATGAAAGGAAAAACTATGTCTAATAATTGTCTAACTTTTCTTAAAGCAACAATAAAGGCATGTTACTTCTTATAACCTATAGGTATCAAGTTCTAAATATGTTTGCTGTCAAGAGAAAGTGAATTATGATCCCATTTTACCTGAGTTATTTGTACATTCAGATTAGTAAAAATGTAGAAAACTAGACTTCTCTATGAAAAGGAAATAACAGGCACACCTTTATAATTCTCTCTTTTGCCAGAAAAACTAGGGGTTGTTTTTTGGCTTCTGGAATATTGTTGTTAATGGTGACTCTTGCCAGCAATCAATAAATGTGAATGAATACTCAGAACCATTGGAGGATAAAATTACAAACCCAGTGTTTAAACACACAGCTAGAAAAATTATTATCTCATTACTGTTCAGGTCAGTTTTATGCACATTCCTTTTAATTATTTGTATTTTTCCCAGAGGACAGTAAACATATTTTGTTACAATGGATAGCACTACAACTATTATTCTTGGTTTTATTTTCCTTGAACTTTTTTATTTTTAACAAGTTATACTACCATAACCTTGATCATATAAGGGACCAGAAGCCTTTTGAATGTGTATTCTTCACCATAGACTGTGCTATCAACTAGTACAGACCCAGTACCTATGTGAGCCCATTTCCCGAAGGTGGTATAGAATGGATAAACACAACAAATTCTTACTTACCTAAGTGTAGAGAAAATTCGTGACCATTCCAGTAGCTCCTTAAAAGCAACTGTATGTCATATCAGGTCCTTTCATGATCATTGTTTAATGTCCTAAACCTTCCCTTTCTTCCTACATAATATTCAGTAATAGTAATTTTCCCTTTCTATGAGAATTAGCTAAAACAATGTCATCACTAAGAGGTGTTTTGAAATGTCATTCTATATGGCCACTTACTAGAATTGTTATCTGTATTCTTTAATATATACATCCTAAATACTTAAAATTAACAGTACCACACATTAGAGTAGGAGTATTTAGTAATAAAACTTATAAACTACTTCATAGTCCTCTGTTTTCCTTTAAAGAAGAAAAGAAGCATTCTTAAAAAAAAAACAAAAACAAAAACAAAAAACAAAAAACAAAACACTTTATTCTTTGCCATTTGGGAATAAGAAAAGATAGCTGAATTCATTTAGATTTTTGTTTAGTAATTAGCTCTATGTACCTAGGTGATATTTGAATTCTGATTATCTCCAGATTAATCAAATTTAGAATTTATTTATTATTACATTTATAATATACAAATAGAGATGATTTGATTTCATTCAAACTTCACTCCTTTCTCCTTTCCACTGAATAACTAATCCATCAATTTACAGATTAGTAAATGTTTCTATTGTTATTGTTATATTTATTTTAAGTAGAACACACCACTGAACCAAGAAATAAAAGTATAGAGTGAAAGATATCAGGCAAGAATTCAATTAGGTAATGGTATAGTGGAGCTAGGAAAGTGAGGGGTCAACTGAAGGTGTGACTAAAGTTATCTATGGATGAAGAAGCTCCTGGAGAAATTATTATCTTGCAATTCAAGTAAAACATATAATGACATATAATTTATTGCACATGTGGTCCAATAGATCAAAAGGGAATACCAGGATCTATAGGGTCAATCTGGGTTGGTGGCAGGAACATGGTGTACAGGAAGTGTAGGAAAATGGTTAACTAAAACTAAAGATGTATAAAGAAGCCTCATGAAATTCCACTAATTTATAAGCTAATGAAAAGGTTTTTTGTTGTTATTTTTTTTTCAAAAAGAAGGTAGCAGAGAAGTACTCTACATTAGTATACAATGCTGATTCCAGTACACATAGGTTGGTAAATGCACATCTCCATGCTGAGAATGATTTGCTGTCATTCACATTATTGGTCAAGGGGGCTCCAGAGACATCCAAAACAATACATGCTAGGGCCATTACTCTAGTTGCCTACCACAATGAGATGGTAGAACACAGTACTTCTGAAAACACTACCACTTTGGTTACAAGACTGTCTTAGTTATGGTTTCCTTTTCTGTGAAGAAACATCATGACCACGGCAACACTTATAAAGGCAAACATTTATTCATGTCTTACTTAGAGTGGTAGAGTTTCAGTCCATTATCGTTATGGCAGGAAGTCTGGCAGCCTGCAGACAGTCATGGTACAGGAGAAGCTAAGACTTCTGAAGCTTGATCCACGAGCAGCCAGGAGACTATTGTCAACTGAAGGAGGCTCTCTTTTGTCCTGGGCTGAGCTTGAGCACTAGGAGTTCTCAAAACCCACCTATACAGTGACATATTTTTCTACAACAATGCCATTCCTGTTCCAACAACGACATACCTCATAACAGTGGCACTTCCAATAGGCTAAGCATATTCACACAATCATATTCCATTCCCTGGTCTCCACTGGCTTGATCAAACATATGAGCACATGAGGAGCCATACCTAGTTATAGCCTAAAGCAAAATACATTTCATCAAACTTCAAAAGTCTTATAGTCTATCACATATTCAGCAAAAGTTAAGTCTAAGATTCAGTCTCTTCTGACATTCATGCCATCTCTTAACTGTAATCTCCTATAAAATCAAATTACAAAAGCTGATTATATACTTCCAAAATCACAGGATATACATTACTATTCCAAAACATTATGATGAGGAAATATTGGACCAAAGCAAGGCAGAAAACCATATGGGCAAACTCCAAATTTTGCATGTCTATGTCTGATATCTAAATCCTTTCAGCTTTATAGACTGCAACCAGCTTTCCCTTGGAATGGTTCCACTCTGTGTTAACAGCTTGTCTCTACAGGTATCTCACAGCTCTGCCATCTTTAACATCTTAAGGCATCTAAGGAACTTTCAACTTCAAAACTTCTTGTTCCAATGTTTTGGATTCACACATGAAGTTCTGGACTTCTCCAAAGGACTTGGGTCCCTTCTCCATTTCTGTCTTCTGTAGTACTCTAGGCTCTGGCTAACTCCGTATCAATACTGCTCCTGTTGGTGTTGGTCCTCCCATCATACTGGCATCTCCAATATTCCAGGGTCTTCCATGGCAACTAGGGTTTACCAATAACCTTACATAGGCTCCTTTTTATGATGTCAAGGCTGAACTTCTTTGCCTGACACCTTCAGTCTTGGGCTGTCAACTGTAACTGAGGCTGCACCTTTACTAATGGCCTTTCCTGGCTTCTCACAGTACAGACCCTCAGCTGCTTTCCAACCCATTTATGTCTTCAAATCGAGCACTACCTGGGTGATTCTTATGTAGTACCAAATAGAGCTAATAGCATGATGTCTATCTTTGGAAACAGCTTCTTTGTGCTCTCAGAAAACAGTTCCCAGAGAAATCTGCCCCACTTACACTGGTCTCTTTTCAATCCACTGCTAATTTCTTAGCTCCAGGTAACCACCATCAAGTGTCCTAGTGACTCCTTCTATTCTTGACTCTAAAGCTAGAGACACATGGCTGAAGCTTCCAAAAACTGTTTCTTGCTGGGAACTAGAACTTGCCCCATTGTTTTATTATATTATCATTACCTTTCTGTTTACAATGAATTCATTCTCTGTCTATGTTTGACTAGCCTGGACATTTCTTTGTAGACTGACTTTGAACTCAAAGATCTACATGCCTGTCTCCTGATTGCTAGGATTAGTAGTGTAACCCACCACAGCTGGATTTAAGCTTTTCTCTACTTGGAACTTGCTCTATACACGGCTTGCCCTGAACTCTAAGACCTGCTTGTATCTGTCTCCATGGATTAAAAGTGTGTACCACTATGCTTGGATGTAAGGTTTTCAAGGCCACTATGCCTAAAGATCCAGATCAAAAGCTGTGTCATCCCATGCCATTATCCTAATCAAAAGCTTATGTCTTCTATCCTCAAGATATGGATTATAGGTACACCCTCCATTTCTGAATTGTATTTCATTCCAGATTAAATGTCTAAATTAATACAGTAACCTGATAATAATAATGCCTAACATGATATAACTATCAGTCATTCAACTGCAAACACATAAACAATGAGTTTAGCTAGGTAAAACCATGCCCCAATGTCACCAGTGCCTTAATTACATTTAATATCCTTGAATATAAGATTTAGATACATTCTACTTTCTAGTACCCCTTTACTCTTGGAACCATGCATTTTGTATTTTTCCCTTCTAGCTTCTTACACTTGTTCAAACAACATGAGAGTAAAACAAAGGAAAAAGTCTATACTGGGCTTTTTTGAGACGTTCTTTGTCAATGCAATTAATCTGAATCTCTTCACCTTAGCTTCAGGCAGACTCTTCAGACAATGGGAAAAAAGCAGCCACATTCTTCACCAAAACATTGTTAGAATAATCTCCAGGCAATATGCTAAAATTTCTCTCTTCTGAAACCACTAGGCTGCACAGTTCAAATCACCCTCAGCAGCAACATCTTTCTTATTCCTACTAGGATGGTCCATTAAGCCCCACTTAAAGCATTCCAGTACTTCCCAAATTCAGTCTCAAAATCTAAATTCCTCCAAACAAAAGCATGGTTAGGCCTATCACAGCATTATTCCAGTTCCTGTTAACAACCTACAGGTTTCCATGGCTGTGAAGTGACACGAAGTCCAAGGCAACTCTTATAAAGGCAAACATTTAATTGGGGCTAGCATCTAGTTTCAGTGGTTCAGTCTATTATCATCATGGCAGGAAACTTGGCAGCCTGCAGACAGGTGGAGAAGGACCTGAGAGTTCTGAAGCTTGATCTAAAGGCAATAACAGGAGACTATGCTGCATCTGCTCATCTGCAGGAGGAAGCTATTTTCTGTCTTGCACTGAGCTTGAACACCACGAGTCTTCAAAGCCTACCTACACTGTGACCTACTTCCTCCAGCGAGGAGACATTTTTCCAAGGCCACACTTCCTAACAATGTCAGTTCCCACATGTCAATAAAATGGAAACCACCACATAGGGCACAGGTAAATTGACTTCAAATTTAGCAGAAAACCTCTCCATACAGTTGAGCTTTCACAATACTGGAAGATGGTATTCAGGTTTAGGAGGAAAAGACATCAAAGGTTTTATCCATGCCTGGTGTCTATGTGATATACCAATCTTCCAAGTAAGAGCTGCCTACAAGTACAATAGTGGCAAGATTCTTTATGGCAGTAACCAGCCAGTACCTGGAGTGAAACTGAGGGAATTTATTCTCAGTCATGAAAATGTAGAAACCAAAGGCAACAAACAAAACAAAACAAACAAAAACAAAAAAGAAAAGAAAAACAGACAGACAGAAAGGAAGAACAAAAGGAAGAAAGGAAGAAAGAAAACAAAAAGCCAATTATTAAGCCAGTAATAAACATTAAGAAAGACCTTATCGATGTTCTTTTTTTGAAAGATTATTTTGTCCAACTCCCTTCTAAGCATTTCCTTTTGTATCCATGATTTTGTGCTATGCTCAACCTTGGCCAGAACAGCAGTCTATTGCAGTGAGTAATATTTAATGTAGAGATTTATTACTACTGAAAGTCTTGAGAATAAATACTATGTGCTCATCTGTAGATGAGACACCTATAAAACCCCCTGTCCCTTAGGCTTAGCTAACACCATGGTAGATGAGGCAAAAGAACTGTAATGTCTAGAGTCTGGCAAGAATTTTCTGAAATTATGCCCTACTGGCTGTTACATACAGCTGCCGTGGTTGCCTGAAAAAGACCTACATAAAGTTCTACCGTGGATGGAAGAGAGGCTATTGAATTCCCTTTGAAAGCTAAAGAGCTATTGATAGCTTCCTGGTAAAAGGGTTGTGAGTTAGTTTTCTCTATATGGGTAGCTGATAGTAGATTCCCCACAGCACAGTGGATGACTCCCACCAGGATGGTTATGGCCAGCACTAACTGAACATAGAGAGTTAAATAAATCAAGAAATAAATAGGGTGGTGTAAAGTTGATGGAGAAGATGTAAACAGGCTTCCCAAGGAATCTTAGATGGGAGAAATGATGAGGTGTATGACCAAGAACAATTATATGCAAGTATGAGATTTTTATATAATAAAACAGGGGAATAGGCTCTAAGTTCTACTTTGATTCTAGATAGAGATGTAACAGTCTGATCCGTCCTGAAGATTAGAAAATTACTTACTATTGCTTCCTCATTTTAAGAAGCTTATAACTCAACTGTCCAGGGACTACCCTAAAGAAACACGATTCCCTTGAAAATATGCTTAGAAAATGGATGGAATAAATATTCCCTTAAGGCATGAATGTGGACTCTGTCCCCCAGCCTTGTTGCTTGGGAGTGACTTGGTTCTGTAAGCAGCCCCGACAGGCTGCAAGCTGGAGTTGAGCACCTGCTGTGTGAAGGAGTCCTGACTGCTGCTCCTTAGATCATAGACTTAGCAAGTCTCATACTTATGTTAAAGGTTTACCGGATCTTCCTTTCAAGATCTCCTTCTGGTCTGGTGTTAATGGATTCTCTCCTGTTTATGTTATATGGGCAAGTGTCGAATTCCTCTGGGTCTGGTTCCCAAGCCTAACTATAAATACTGAGTGAATTACAGTAAAGCTCTCTCTCTTATCACTTCTACCTGGCGTCTGTGTCTTTCCTTACTAACTGTTTGCTCCCACAGATAATTGTTCGTCCCAGTCCTAGAGCACCAACCGGGAGACAACACATGAATAATGAACTTGTCCATCCTAAAAACCCTTTCATTGAACAGCATTGTGGAACTTATTTCATTTTCTGGGTTCTACATCAGAAAAGCAAAACTTTCCCCGTTGCTTTATTTTCTTTTTATTTGGGATATTGGCCAAAAAATAGGAAAGCATGTTTGCCTAGACCCTGCATTTTCTTATTAAAAACAACAACAACAACAACAACAACAACAAAGCAATAAAAATGTTTTCCTCTCCCACCTCAGTTTCCACAAGTGGGAGTGCTTGTGGATCCCTACAGCAAAGAGCATTGTTTTCTCTTTCTCTACCACTATTCTTAATTCCTTCCTCTCAGCAGCTACTGTGATTTCCAATATGCTCCTCCTGTTGCTTTTCTCTCAAACCTTAATAAAAGTGTTTTCATACTCCAAAAGGATAAAAGAGAAAAAAAAATGCATTGTGATTTAACCATCCATTTTGAACTATGGTTCGTGTTTTGGTTTGCTTTCCTATATTTCGGATCCTTAATGTACCCTAAAGGCATAGGTGTAGAATAGTTTTGCTTTTAGGTAAATACTGGGAGGTAGTAGAGCTAAGAAGTGTGGTCTGAGCAATCTTTGAGTCAGTCAAAGTGTTTCATTGAACGACCTTTTAGAACCCTCATTTTCTCATGAGTTTTCTTTGCTTATCATACTTGATGTAATGTTAAATCCACCCTACCTTCCTGTCATGTCATACTTCATCACTGGAAGTTTAAGACAATAAAACCCGCTTCTTATTCACTGGAATTCTCAAAAGGCAAGGTTCAAAATAAACTTTAAACTGATTGTATTAGTGACTTTGTTATAGTTACATAATGAGCTCTAATGTAAGCTTATTTATAATGGTCTCATTTCTATTTTCATCACATAATCTAAGTCTGTATTCTTACAATTTACAAGAAGTCACAGTTAGAAAATATTGCCAATACCATAGTAGGACTCAATGGCCAATATGCTAGTGCTGAGAAGTGGAGTTCACTCGGAGCTACAAGGACCATAGGGACATAGACCTCAAGAAAAAGTCAATGTCATTCTATGTGGTGGTTCTCAGCCTTTCTAATTCTGTGACCCCTTAATATACTTCTTCATGTTGTGGTTATCCCCACCCACAGAATTATTATCTTTTTGTTACTAAATACAGTAATTTTGCTACTGTTATTTATCATAATGTAAATAGCTGTGATTTCCAGTGGGGAGCCCTGGAATGACAATTTCAGCCACTACAGGTTTGCAGCCCACAAGCTGATTCACAGGAGACTCTACTGTGAGAGAGGTTTTGGTCCTCCAAAGAGAAAAGTAGATCATTATACAGTAAATATACATACCCCGGGTTCAGTCTATTGCAGATATTTACCTGTCTTTCTGCTTTCTACCTGATGCTCCAACAGCATGTGTTTCTTAATAAAATCTCAGTAGACGGTTGCTCCTTGTTCTGATTTCCTAGCATCTATAAAGAAATAAATATAAATACTTTTCTCAATTATTTAATTTCAGTCAATCTATTACAGTAACATAACATCATCTAATCTATAAAAAAATCTTTAAAGTATTTCTTACTATGGTTCATGTTATATTAAAAAGTTAGATATGTTATTGGTAATGATTTTTGTGCTGAAAGCATCCATTTAATGCAACAACTTACACTCTTCAGTTCCCTGCTCACACCTACACTCTTTTTGTTTATTTGTTTGTTTCTCCCACCCTGTACTTCAGTGTTCATGGCATCCTTCAATTCACCTCTTATCTTTATATTCTTGTTTTTTCTACTAGACATTCTTCTGTTGACTTATGTATGGTCAGAAATTTTCTATTTTGAGAGGAATGGATTTTTTTGTTAGTTCTTTAACATTGTACATGGCAGGGCAAGGGAAGGTACTATGAAAAGCTGTAATGAATTTCCAAGAAACATCACACAGCCAAGAGGTTTACAGGGCCTAAACCATGGTGAGCTGCAGTTGAGAACTTAGTCAATCTGAAGAAAAGGCTTCTACAAGGATGAATCCTTACATCCCACTTGTAAATAAGGGAGGAACTGAAAAAAAAAGGTTGTCAGCAGCAGCCAAAACTCTTTCCCCTTGATTATCGAGCCAGTTCTTCCCCATCCACTGTACTGTCTGGCAGGGTGTGTGCTTGTGAACTCCTGTGTTTCGTTCTCTTTTCTACTCTGGTATGTGTTTCTCTAAGACTATGCTCAGATTACAGACAAGAAAATGGTGAATTAATCAAACTATGGCTTCTAAACAGCAGGCTGAGACATCTAAAGTGAATACACACTTGCATTTGTATAACTAGTTCTTAAAATGCCACCCCTATTCATGAGATTAAAATGAGCAGTTGTTAAGCAAGCCAAGGACAATATTTCTTAAGTGTCGGATGCGTTTTCCTTTCTTCTCGATTGGTAACAGTATTAGAAACACTTTCTTTTAGTTTTCCTTTCTTCTCAATTGGTAACAGTGTTAGAAACACTTTCTTTTATTATTACTGCTTAGCTCCAGAAGCTCAGCTTCTCTAAAGGTCAGCTAGAAATTTTCCAAAGGGCATATCTGATGCCATACATGTGAGTCCTGTGCGGCAAGATGTTAGAGATGGCTTTCTGACTTTCCTCCCACCTTCATATCACAATGTTCTTTAAATTCCTAACTTTTTTTTATCAACTATAGTAAATAAAAATGAACTTCATGTTCCACTGTAACATAAATAATCTGTTTCATATAAAGCTTAACCATTAAATATAATAATGAGAACATTGGTCCTTATATTATCAGCATTATTTATTGATATAAACATACATTTACAAGTAAAAATAAAATCCACTACATTCATTCAGTGACTACAAGTTGGTTGTTCTCCCATCTGCCACCATAATTGACATCCCTTCTACATGATCATGCATGCTAATCTCTGTATTCAAAGAAACGAAAATGCCTAATACAAAGTAAGTATATAAGCCAATAATATACATGTTTGAGAGCATTATAATTAGCTTGTAAAATATTATATGATATATACAATGTCTAATATGTAGCCCTAAGTATAGTGTATGTAGAGAACAAATTAAGCAATACAGTTTAATAAAAGAAATATTGCTAATATGCATTTGCTTAAAATTTTCTCTTGAAAAAGAGAAGACGCTATGGAGAGGCAGTACCTGTGATATCGAGGAAAAGTAAATAATAAGTGATTTGTTTTTATCATTTTGTTTTTTTTAAATTGTAAGAATCTACCATTTCCCATAGGTTAATTTTAGGGATCTGTAAAGCATATGTAGGAGATATATGCTTAGAATTAGATTTGCATATATGAATCAAGCCACAGAGGACATAATGACAGAATTATCAGAAATGGGGACCAGAGGAAGAACAGAGTTACTGGAGGATGAGTAATTTCTACCAAAAACCAGGATAGAGCTAAAACCAAAGCATTCCCAGCATCCTATTAATTTTCTGTGAAAACCTTATATCTTGTAATAAAGTGAAGAAAATTATAAATTATATGCCTAGACATGGATAACATCTCTCAAGAGAGAATTTTATTGATTGTTGAGTAAAAAAATTTCTGAGAAATTTACCTTATAAGAAGTTCTTTCTGTAGTAATGTTGTTTGAAGAGTGAAACAGTATTTTGTGTCTATAAAGAAAAGTTGGTAGCTAAAATGTTATTTTCAGAAATAGCAGATTAGGTCCCCTAAACTCACTAGTATAGAATCCCTAAATTACTGGATAAATATATCAATGATTATGTTACTTCATTAAACTTATAAGATTATTTTAGTTCTCAAGCTAAACTATTTAGAAGCTAAAGCTCATAGTAACATTGTTGATATACTCTTGCTGAAATCAGTAAATTCTCAGTAGACTGAATAAAGAACCAAACAAGGACAAATATTATCACTGAGACATTGATGTACTCACACTACAATAAAAGAGAGATAAAATTATGTGTGTGCTTGTATCTGTATATGTGTGTACAAATAAGTACAGCCATGTATAAATGTGAATGTGTATGTGTATAGATATATATGCAAGTGTGTGTGTGTGTGTGTGTGTGTGTGTGTGTGTGTGTGTAACTTAAGACTGAGTAATCTAGCTGTCTCTAGGTGTTATTGTTTCACTCTTTGCCTTGATCTTATCTGTGGAAAGGAAAGAATAGTTAGTCCCTGCATCCTAGACTATCCACTAAAAGAGTACTGGCTTACCATTGGTATAGACACACATTTTATTATATGTCACAATTTTTCAGTACCATACCCATTTTGTCTTGATTTCTTTTATTATCATGGATAAGAAACTCAAAAAGGAATTAAAGCAGAATGAATTTACACAGCAATCAGTGTACATAGAAGACTAGACAATGGATAACAAGTACTACTGAAATATTAAATTTAAGGTATTTGACATCACTGTAAATTAAGATGATTTATAGAATCCTAAGACAAGGAGAGGCCTCATGAGGACAAGACTTAGCGAGTAATAACACTTGCTGTGAAATCTTTGAGGCCCCATGTTTGAATATCCTGTATCCACATAAAATTAGCAAGATCTTATGTCCCTATAACCCCAATTATGAGAAGCAGATACAGGCAAATCTTGATAGCTTAATGAGCAGCCACTCTACCTGCAGTGGCCAGCTTCCAGCTTAGAATGAGACTATCCCAAAGGAATAAAGGAGAAGGTGTTTGGTAGAGAAGATATTCAATACACATCTCTAACTTCTGCATATGTGTTCCTAAATATGTACACCCATACACTGTGGGGTAGTGGGCAGTTCTGACAGTTGGAGTTTAGGAGAGCAGCCACCTCGGATCCCCGGAGACTCACTGAGCATAGTAATTTGTTCACAAGGGATGGTAGGCGTTCGGTGACTTGTTCCTGAGAACAATGGCTCAGATTTCAGCTGAACCCCCCACAACGGCCTCAGCAGAAATGTGAATATTGGTCAAGCCCTCTTACATGCAAATAAAGATTCTCAGCCCAAACCAATGAGAGATAACTACTGCCAAAATATGCATGACCCCCAAAAAACTATATATATGTATGGTATCCAGGGAATTAAAGCATGTGAAAGATCTACTCTGTGTTCTGAGCCTTCTGTTCTTAAAGCTGTTAACACTTGGGAAGAGATTTGCTCTTCCAAAACGCTGCCTGAAGCTGTTCTGTACTCCTCACTGGCTAGTCGGCCTGTCAGCCCAGCCCGACCGGAATCAGTACAGGGCAGCATGGAGAAACAGAGCGTCCTGGAAGACAGGGAAGAGATGGGCTGTCCATGCTTGCTCAATTCCCTCAGCAAGGGTTCCTTCACCAAGCCAGGCCAGAGATCTCCATGGGAAACCTCTGACAATAAGACCCACAATACACCTATGTGCATACACGTGCATACATGATATATAGCACACACGAATCTTTTTTGGTAGTTTTTTTTGTTTGTTTGGTTTTGTTTTTTGGATTTTGTTTTGTTTTGTTTTTCGAGACAGGGTTTCTCTGTATAGCTCTGGCTGTCCTGGAACTCATTCTGTAGACCATGCTGACCTCGAACTCAGAAATCTGCCTGCCTCTGCCTCCCAAGTGCTGGGATTAAAGGTGTGCACCACCACCACCTGGCAAAGGCACTTTTTTTGTTTGTTTGTTTTTGTTTTTTTGTTTTTTGTTTTTTGTTTTTGGTTTGGGTTTTTGGAGACAGGGTCTCTCTGTATATCCCTGGCTGTTCTGGAACTTACTCTGTAGACCAAGCTGGCCTCGAACTCAGAAACCCGTCTGCCTCTGCCTCCTAAGTGCTGGGATTAAAGGCATGTGCCACCAAGCCAGCACACATGATTAAATAGATAAATATTCATAGCAAAATTTTGGTTTAGAAAAAGTTGTGTTTCTGTTTCCCAGCTCAATAAAACTCTTTTTGATGCCTGTATGTTTGTGAATTCTTTGTCAACCTGTTAATGCATGTCTTCAATAACAGTGTATCAGTGATTTCTAAGACTCTAAGTGGAGACATAACTGCCCTTAGAGGGATTGAGTTTTTCATCTGTCAGTCTGTGACTTCAGAAAACCTGCAAATATGGGAGCAGAAACAACTGGAACATCTGATTTTTATTTGAAGTAGGTAACAAGATAGCACAGTAAGATTTTGGATGACTAGTATTGACTTTTCATTTCCAGATAAGAGATACATTATGAGTTCAGTTTTACTTTTTAAATGTATTCATTTATTATTTGTGCGTGTGTATGTTTGCTTTCTTCTTATTATTCTCTCATACATTGCACCCCAACTTGTTCCACTTTCCTCTCCTTCTCCTAATCACTATTCCACTTTACATCCCTCCCAGATTGACTCCTTAGTTACCCATCAGAAAAGAGCACACTTCCCACGAATATTAACTGGATGAAGCATAAGAAATTACAGAATGATCCTCATATCAAGACTGGAATAGGCAACCCAGAAGGAGAAAACTGGTTCCAAGAGGAGTCAAAAATACACACCCAACTCCCACTGTTGGAATTCCATAAAGTCACCAAGAAACATGATGATAACACATATGCTGAGGACCTAGACGGATCCTTGCTGTTTAAACAGAAATGTTTAACATTTCTGTCTAAAAACTTCTCCTCAGCTCAGTTCCTTTCTCAGAACAGTTCTTCTCAGCTCAGCTCTTCTCAGCTCAGCTCTTTTCACCTCCATTCCTCTTGCCTAAGATCCTCAGTTCTGAGTCTTCTCTTTGTCCTCAGCCCTTAAACTTCTTTCAGAATACATGATCACATGTTAAAATGTTCATCAAAAGTTTACACACAAAATCAAATCATAAATTTAAAATGAAAGTTTACAACAGAGAATGTTTACATGCATATCCATTAGGAGTAATTGTCTAGCTAAACTCAGCTCAAAAAGTTCACTGAAAGTTTAAAACCATAAATAAATAATTAGTGAAGTGTTGTATAGATAAACCCAGTCAATATTTTAATCTTCTGTCCTATCATCTATAATAAATCATTAGTTCCATTTTTATGACCTTTAGTTAATTGTTTTCCAACACCATGGAATGTGCTCTGAGTAGGAGAAAGTCTGGTTACTATCTAAGAGCAATTAACCAGTGACAATTGGGAGACTGGCAGATTTCTCATTGCAGTTTTGACTATCAAAAAGGGACCTAATAGCAGTCCCACTATAAAAGAGCTTAAAAATCACAGATATAATTTTAGGAATTCTTATAGGATCATCATTAAGACTTAAGTCATCTATTTGTCAATAAAGCATCACTACAAGGCAGTACAGCTTCATGGACCTGCAGAGATCTGCTCCAAAGGGGTGTGCTACTACCTAGTGATTGTTACGTATGTATAATAATAACAGGAAAAGCATATTAATAGTAGGAATCTTTCCTAAAATAAGTCCCTTACAGCCTTGCTTAGTAAGGGTACAGCTGTCACAGATTATATAAATATCCAAAGCAGGTCATTTCAGGATGGTTACCTGCTAGTTATTAGCTTGTCCCATTATGGCTCCTGACAAGTAACTATTGAGAAAAAGATATTATTTATTTTAGATTTTTCCAGTTTGGTGAAGTGCATGTATTTAAATTATATCCTAATGATTCTTTAGATTTCTTCTATGTGTCTCTTGCTATGGCCCGCTTTTTGTTGCTGTTTTGTTTTTTTTTTTTTTTTTTTTTTTTTTTTTTGCTTTGTTTTAGTAAGTTTGGATAAGAGTTCATCTGTCTTATGGATTTTTTTCAAACTACCAAATCTTTTGTTTCATTGACTCTTTGTATTTTCTCTGTTTCTGTTTTATTGATGTAAGCCCTTAGTTTGGTTATTTCCTGCTGTCTACTTGTTTTGGGTGTGCTTGCTTCTTTTTGTTCTAGAGCTTCCAAGGGTCCTGTTAAGGTGTTAGTATGAGACCTCTCCACTTTCTTTATATAAATACTTAGTGCTATATACTCTCCTTTTTGTCCTACTTTCATTGTATTTCAAAAGTTGGGTATATGAGTCTATAATTTTCATTGAATTCTAAGAAGTCTTTTATATTCTTCCTTTATTTCTGTCCTAACCCAGTGTTCATTCAGTAGAGAGTTCATTTTTCATGAGTTTGTAGGCTTTCTGTTATTTTTGTTGTTAAAATCCAGTTTTTTGTTTGTTTGTTTGTTTATTGTTTTTTTGAGACAGGGTTTCTCTGTGTAGCCCTGGCTGTCTTGGATCTCACTCTGTAGACCAGGCTGGCCTCAAACTCAGAAATCCTCCTGCCTCTGACTCCAAAGTGCTGGGATTAAAGGCATGTGCCACCACTGCCCGGCTGAAATCCAGTTTTAATCCATGGAAGTCAGATAGGATATAAGGGATTATTTCAATTTTCTTGTATATGCTGAGACATGATTTTTGTCTGAGTATGTCATCAGCTTAGTAGAAAGATCTTTGAGGTGCTGAGAAGAAGGTATGTTCTTTTGTGTTTGGTTGAAATATTCTGAAGATATCTATTAGGACCATTTGGTTTATAACAACTCTTAGCTTAGGTATTTCTCTGTTTGGTTTTTGTCTAGATGACCTGTCCAATGGTGAGAATTAGGTATTGAAGACAAACCCTACTAATGTGTGACAGTCACTGTGTGATATGTTTCAATATGTCTCCATTGGAATTTTATTACTGTGAAGACATACCATGATAACTCTTATGAAGTAAAACATTTAATTGGGGCTGGCTTACAGGTTAAAGGTTAAGTCCATAGAATATAGCATAATGGTGTACATGCTGACATTGGGCAGAAAAAGGAGCTAACGATTCTACATTGGGATTGACAAGTAACAGGAAGGACTTAAGCATCTGAATCCTTATCCCTGTCCATTGACACACCTCTTCCAATAAAGCCACTAACAATGTCACTTAGCTTAATGGTGTCACTCCCTACAGGCCTATGGGGGCCATTTTTATTTAAACTATCATGTAATATTTCATTTATGAACATGGGTGTGCCCTTATGTTTGGACCTAGGTAGTAAGCACTAAAAAGTCATCTTGGTGGATTTTTATTTTGATGAGTATGAAGTGTCTTTCAAGACTCTTTTGCTCAATTTTGGTTTGAAGTCTTTTTAATAGATATTAGAAAAGCTATGCTGGATTGCTTCTTAATTCTATTTGCTTGGAAAATTCTTTCTCAACCTTCACTCTGAGATAATGGCAACCTTTGATGCTGACGTGTGTTTTTCTTATCTGAGGCAGAATGATGGGTTTTGTTTTTATATCTATTCTGTTAGTCTATGTCTTCTTATTGAAGAATTGAGTCTATTGATATAGAGAGATATCAATGACAAGTGATTGCTAATTACTGTTATTTCATTGTTGATTTTGTTGTTTTTGTTGGCGGTGGTGGTTGTGAAGTGTGTGTGTGTGTGTACATGTACTTTCTTTGTTTATTTTGACTGATATGAGATTGTTTCCTGTGTTATCATGGGTAAGATAAACTTCTGTCAGCTGGAGTTTTCTTTCTAGTGCACCTTGCACATTTATAAATATGTTCATCTTTAGGTTATGAAAACCTTAAGATTGTAAAAAATTTTATGATAATGTTCTTCTATGAACTTAATGAAGATACTTTCTAGGTCTTTTGGCTGGGATTCTTCTTTTTCTTTTATTCCTATTATTCTTAGGTTTGTTTTTAATGTGGCGTTTCAGATTTTATAGTTTATTTATGTCAGAAATGTTTAGATTACCATTTTCTTTGACCAATATATGTATTTCTTCTTTAGTATCTTCAGTGCTTGAGATTTTCTTTTCCTTATCTTCTATTCTTTTGGTGATGCTTGTGTTTTTGGTTTCTGTTCAGTTGTCTAGATTTTCCAATTTCAGAATTCTCTAATTTTTTTGTTTGTTTCTATTAACATTTTCAGGTTTTGAACAGTTGTATTTATTTCATTTCTTTCATCCTGATTTTTTTAATATTATTGGCACTTTTTATGGGATTTAGTGTTTCTCTCCATTTTTTTCCTTTTATTCTTTAAGGAATTTATTTCCTTCTTTAGGTTGGAAATAAATAATAAAGTTGGCTTTCAAATCTTTTTCTTGTACTTCTGCTGTGTTGAAATATTTAGTGTTTGCTATAGTAGAATTACTGGTTTCTGGTAGTGGCATATTGTTCTGGCTATTTTTGATTATGTTCTTTGTTTTGTTTTCTTGTTTGTTTGTTTGTTTTCAAGACATTGATTATGTTCTCACAATGGTATTTATGCATCTGGGCTTGGGGTGACTACGAATCTAGGTGCCAGTGTTTGAGTTTGTCTGTTTTGGATGGGTGTTGTGTTCCTTTGTTTTTGTTTTCTCTCTAGTCTTCTGGTCTGTATGGCTTGTGGTTGAACATGAGTTCTTTGCCTGAGTTGGGGTCTGGACTTCTGGTATCTGTCATGGGGCATGGCAAAGAGAATGGGAGAGAACCTTGAGATAGTGGATGTGTATACTGGGAGAGAAAAGGTCTGTGGACAGGAGGCTTATCTCAAGTTTGGTGGTTGACATGGCCTCTTGTCCTTCAGGGTGGTTCTGCCTCACTTCACTTTCCTATTCTCCTGGTTTGTGTTCCCTATACTTAAGCAATGGATATCTATAAGAAATGGAGACAGGGACTTGGCAATTTGGGCAAGGTTGTTCTGGTGCATGCTAAGACCAAGGAAGTGGGGAAGTTCCCCAGGAAAACTGCCTACCTATTTTTTCTGACTAGTTTAGCCTGTACTTTAGCAAGGGATCTTTTTATTTATTTATATTGAGTTAACAAGTGACAATGTCCAGCAATGCTCAAGTATATTTGATATGACTGAGTACTCTCAATTATCAATCCTCATGATTGATTTTACATTCTTTTTAACAAAAGGCTATGCAGAGAATAAATATGCATCAATGAATAAAGTGTTTTATTTGAAGGAAAGAGGACCTCAGTCAAAGTATCCAGTACTCAAGAAGTAGTACACAGAAGCCAACATAATAGAATGCACCAGTTATCCCAGATCATGAACACAAAGACAGGATCTTGGGGCCTTGTTGGCAAGATATTACAGCCAAATTGATGAGTTTAAGGTTCCAACACACTGCCTCAAAAAATAAGGTAGAAAATAAGTGGAGAAGGATCACGATGTTGTCCTGTGAAATGCACAAGCCCACATGTGTAAGAAGAACACAAATACTTATGCATATCCCAAAGGCTTGCACTTGGTGTCAAATCACATCTACCCTGTGTGAACAATCTCTATTTATAATTACAGTACCCTTCTCTTAAAATAGATATTTCCCATCAGGTCTAATGATACCATATCAATTCGGAGGACACCAAATGTTGCCACATTAAGAATCTTGCTTCCATTTGTAAATCAACATCGGAGTAATTATTCTCAATATAAGTGTCTTCTTAAATAAAGGAAATAAATGAAAATTATATCTGCTATAAGTGTATGTTATTCTTATTTTGCATGCATTATTTAAAAGAAATAAAAACTAACTTTCCATATTTATTATATGATATATAGTAGGTGTCATATAATGAGCAATTTTTTTAATTACTTTTTCTTAACCAAATTATATCTCACCATTTTCATTTATAAGTGGACAGAATGGGACTGTTTCTTAGAATTGCTGATCGATAGGTAAGCACCTGAAGAATCAGTATCAGAATTGATGTCAAAATTCAGTTTCTTCCTCCACTAAAAATAATTAGAAAAAAAATGTGATGAGTCTAATGGAGCAGAAATAATACAAAATTCTGGAAAGATTCATGGAACCTGATCAGAAACATTCTATTTAGAACAAAGAGTCTGGAAGGATAAAATTCTTTACTTTTCCTAGAAAAATAGTTCCTTTCCCTGGGTAGTAGTGGTTGTCAAAAAATAAAATAAAATAAAAAATAAAAAAAAAACAAGCAAACAAATAAACCCCACATCCTTTCCAAAGTCCAGATGAACAAATCCAATCCTCATTCTCGTGAATCACAGTAGGAAAAACAAGTCCATGAATACCATGATGAACACCAAAGACTTTAGGAAGATGGCCTTAGCTAGATGCTCAAAAGTTAATTTGCTAAAATTTTACAACTACTTTGTTACTAAATGTTTCCCACCTTAGTAAGAGTGGATTGATAATTTATTCCCAAAATTTGGGCCCCTGTTAACAAAAGATGACCAGATAAACAATTCGACAGAAAGAAGGAATGAGCCCAAACCATTTCATCTAAGTACAGTCTTCCTATGTTTTTGTATATGCAATACAATGTTGAATGTAGGCAGCATCAATTATATTTAAGACCAGATTATTATTCTTCACATTTTACCTCATCTATTGTTTATCTTTTTTACATTTTTATTGAATATTTTCTTTATTTACATTTTCAAATGTTATCCCCTTTTCCAGTTTCCTCCCCTATCCCATCTTCATTCCCCCTGCTTCTATGAATGTGTTCTTCCAATCACCCACCCACTCCCATCTCCCCATTTTCGATTCCCCTACACTGGGGCATCTATCAAGCCTTTGTAGGACCAAAGATCTCTCCTCTCATTGATGCCTGACAAAGCCATTATCTGTTACATATACAGTTAGAGCAATATGTACTCTTCTGTTGATGGCTTAGTCCCTGGGAGTTCTGGGGGGTCTAAATGGTTGCTATTGTTATTCTTTCCATGGAGTTGCAACCCCCTTCACCCCTTCAATCCTTTCTCTAACTCCTCTATTGGGGACCCTACATTTAGTCCAATGTTTGGCTGTGATGATCTGCTTCTATATTTGTAAGGCTCTGGCAGGGCCTCTCAGGTGTCAGGTACATAAGGCTCCTGTCAGCATGCACTTCCTGCATTCCACAATAGTGTCTGTGTTCGGTAGCTGTACATTGGATGAATCATCAGGTGGTAAAGTCTCTGCATGGTCTTTCCTTCAGTTTCTGCTCTATAATTTATCTCCATATTTGCTCCTGTGAGTATTTTGTTTTCATTCCAAGAAGGACTGAAGCACCCATACTTTGGTCTTCCTTCCTCTTGAGCTTCATGGGGTCTGTGAATTCTATCTTATGTATTTGGAGCTTTTGGGCTAATATCCACTTATCAGTTAGTGTATACCATGTATGTTCTTTTGTGATTGGGTTACCTCATTCAGTATGATATTTTCCAGATCCATCCATTTCCCTAAGAATTTCAAGAATTCATTGCTTTTTAATAGCTGAGTAGTACCCCATTGTGTAAATGTATCACATTTTCTGTATCCATTCCTCTCTTGAAGGACATCTAGGTTCTTTTCATCTCCTGGCTATTATAAACAAGGGTGCTATGAATATAGTGGAACATGTGTCCTTAAACATGTTGGAGCATATGCCCAGAAATGGTATAGCTGGATCCTCAGGTAGTACTATGTCTGATTTTCTGAGGAACTGCCAAATTGATATCCAGAGTGCTTGTACCAGTTTGCAATCCCACCAGCAATGGAGGAGTATTCGTCTTTCTGCACATCTTCACCAGCAGAGAAAGTGGGGAAAAGCCTTGAACACATGGGCACAGGGCAAAGTTTCTTGAACAGAACATCAATATGCTCTAATATCAAGAATTGACAAATAGGATCTCATAAAATTGCAAAGCTTCTGTAAGGCAAAGGACAATGTCAATAGGACAAAATGTTAACCAACAGATTGGGAAAAGACCTTTACCAATCCTACATCTGATAGAGGGCTAATATCCAATATATACAAAGAACTCAAGAAATTAGTTTCCCAAGAATCAAATGCCCCTATTTAAAAAATGAGGTATAAAACTAAACAAAGAATTTTCAACTGAGGAATATTGAATGGCCCTGAAGCACCTAAAGAAATGTTCTACATCCTTAGTTATCAGGGAAATGCAATTCAATCCAACCCTGATATTACACCTCACACAAGTCACAATGGTTAAAAAACAAACAAACAAACAAAAAATTAAAAAAAAAAAGAACTCATCTATTGTTTAAATGGAACCATGTAAGGTCCTAAGTAAACATTTAATTGTTTCCTGTCTGAAGACCAATATTTTTTCATATTGTAAATTGTTTTCTAGGTTTTTCTTCGTAACTAACTAGAATGAGAAAGCATTGTTGGTTACATTTTTTGTCTATTTATTCTTTACCCCTGACAGAAAATGAGAACTTTGTTTGAAATAGTCAACAACTTAGCTGTAGAGGCACATTAGAACTCAATCAGGAATTTTACCATTGCCATTCTCTCTTCATATCTATTAGTAAACTTTCTTGGAATTGGTGAGAAAACAGTCCCAAGCATTATTTTTGTCCTCTCACACAAATGAACATTTTGTGATATTAATCTTTTACTTTTATATGCCAAGAAAACATGTCAGGTGCTACTGAATGTTATCAAACAAGAAACAGAACTACATGTCTCTTTATCTCTTAAAATTCTAGGAATGGCACAAGCTGAGTGATTAATAATTATCTGACACCAAAATCTTACCCTGTTTCTCTGGAACTATTTATTTGTTTCTGTTTACTCTTTGGAATGTGGTTGGCCAACTGTTATTATCAAAATAACTCAATACAGAGTGTTGCTTCCATTGTGATAAGTATAATACATGATCACAAAAAGGAGCCATTCAGGATGCAAAATCACTACAAATGGACCTTATTTCCAGAAGCCTGAAGAATATCCTTGCACTGTCTACTATACTATTTTTATCAAAAACTGTAGAAATCTTTTGTGAATCCTGCAACATTGAAGATTATTTTCATACATTCTTTACTCTTTTGAAGTACTTTAAGAAGCAAGTGATCTCTGCTTTTAGTTACTGATGGAGATCAATGGCTTCTTTAAGGAAATAATAGCAGATTCTAAGTGGAAAACAAAGTCTAACACAGGACTATTTTGCTTAAAAGGAACACAAGTACATTAGGCTGTGGGTTGAGCTGACTCCTTAGTTCAGTATAATTACTTCCTCCAGGTTTAGTATACTTGATGCCTGACAATACTGCTCAATGGGGATAAAACTACATATTGTACAATTCTGACATCTGAATTTAAGCAGCATAACCCACAATTAAAGGAGAGAACCAATTCATAACAGTTGTCCTCTGATGTCCATATGTACCCCATGGTTTATATGTACCCACATTTTTACAGAATACACATATAAAAATATATTTAAATACATACTTTTGTATATCCATATATTATTAAATATACCCAATTCAAATATTCTCTATGAAAACATTAGTATGATCATGCTAATTGGCATAATCTACTACTTGTTTGTATGTAGGTGTGAATAGAAAACTTAAGGTTTGCTCTTTAATCAAATTACACAGTCTTCCCTGGTTAATAACCAAAGTGCTATGCATAGGGGTTGTACAGCTTATCCACTGCAAATCTGTGCATTCGATTAATAGGTCTCCAATTTCTCTTTAGTCTTTTGTGCTGGTAATCACAATTCTACTATTCATGTATTGTGCTTTGCTACTTTTTACTTGTTTTTTAGATTCCAAATATAAGAGAGATCATGTAGTGTTTGTTTTTCCACATTTAGCTGATTCCACACAGTGCAAAGTTCTCTGGCTCAAGTCTGCTTGTATGTATGCATTAGTGTTTTGCTCTCATGATCCTTTTTCCTACATTGGCATTTCTTAGAATTTTAATTTCAGGGTTTCTCTTGAAATTTTTTTCAATATACAACACCCTATAATCCCTACTTAGATCTTCTATGGTAATACTGACCTTCTGCTCGGCTTCTTATCCTTAGCTCTTACCTTTCTGTGTGTACTTCATTGGTCTTATTTTTATCCTCTTATTTATGAATGCATTTATATAGCTTAACCTTTTATAACCTGTATATTAAATAGACAAGAGTTTTTACTATACTTAGTCTTTTTTCTTTATCCTGTTTACATTTATCTGCATCTATGAGCTTGAAATAAAATATTATTTTCTAATACACAGACATAGTTATAAATTTATACATGTATACATACACACACACATGCACACACACACAAAATCCTAAGATTATTTAAACATTTTAAAATAGGCAAAAATTTTTAAGAGAAATGGGTTGATTTTAGTCTGTTCAAATTGCTAAATATTGTGAGGTCCACATTTTGAAGGAAACAAAAATTTCTGTCAGTGAATATTTCAAAAATGTCCAATAACTTTGACACCAATCTACTATCTGGAGTCTTGGTCAGAAGCCATTTTCTCTTCCAACTACTAAGGTGATTTTGCTAAGATGTAAAATACACCATTTTGTTCACTGGTATAAATGTTTTCTATGCTTCTACTGCTCAAGAAAGACCATCAATTCATTAACTTTGATGTTCTTCATCCTTTCATAATTTTCTCAACCTTCATCTTTATACTTCTATAGTCTTGGCTCTAAACAATACACAACCATTACCCAATGTTCCAGTGACAATGCTAACATTATCCTTATGTTCACTTTTTAGGATGAGAAACTCTTTTAAAATTGTAAGATAAAACTGATATATAGAATTTGGATAGAATTTTTAGTATTCTCTGATTTTAAACTCATTGATTCTCCATTCACAAACTCTGTTAAAGTAACTCAGTATGTCCTTGACACTCTTGGCTCTGTCATGCCTATATGCCAATAACCACAGGGAAAATGTCAAGTCTCATGATGACATAAAGGATGTAAGGAAAACTAATCAATCAATAACATGCCTTAAAATAGCAATAAGTACAATGAAAATTAAACATAAATTCAGCATGACAGTGGAATACATGTAAAAGGAGAGTGGAACAAAGAAGTTATTTTTGTTACAAAGCAGTGAGGATTTGTAAAATAATTTCCTCAAGAAGAGATATGAATGAGGACAGGCAGCAAGATGATAAAAAAATCTGAAGTACACAGAACAAAACTACAGAACACATAGGGAAACCACATATACTTCCATCTTGTCTCAAAAACACAGCAAAATAGCAGGGTGATGGCCTCCCTATAATATCATCAGCAGTTGGGCATTGTAGGAAGAGAATTTACATCTTTGCTTTGTAAGGGAAGTTTGGGATCATTGACAACCTGGTCCCAGTCAAGCCAATGAGAAGTACCTGCTGTCGAACACTGACTCACCCCCAAAACTGTATATAAATCATGTATAGGGAATTAGAAAAGTGTAAGAACTACTCCATTGTCCGAGCCTTTTGTTCTAAAAGCTGTAACACTTGGGAAGAGGTTTGCTCTTCTGAAATGCCTCCTGAAGCTCTACTGTACTCCTCACTGGCTATTCAGCCTCTTGTCAGCCCAGCCAGACCCAACTCAGTGCAGGGCTGCTCGGAGAAACATGGAAGACACTCCCTGGAGTAACCTGGAAGGCACTCCCTGCCTGTGCTTGCTTCCCTTCAAGCTGGAATTCTTGCACCAGGCAGGGCCAGAGATCTCTGTGGAAGGCCTCTGGTACACAGGCCCACATATGTCCTCACAAATTCATCTCTAATTATACTATTGTTTCCTGAGTATTCCGTATGTAAGAAGTAGCATATCTAGGCATTGGAGGTCATAGGTAGAAAAAATGCTGATTCTATGGCTCTTGCCATTTTTCCTCCCCTGTTCATCATGTTTCCTGAGCCTTAAGTAGAGAAGTCTTTTGTAGATGTATCCATGGAAACTGGGCTTCAGAACTCTTCATTTGGATTGGTTGTCTATAACTGTCACTGTCTGCTACAATGAGAGCTTTTCTTGAAGAAGAGCAGTGACTACATTTATCTGTGGGTATAAGGACAAGTAAGTGTTCATAGATTTTTGTGAGAGATTACGTTGGTTTAGTAAATTAATGGTCATAAATATTCCCCAACAATTTTGATTCCACTGTCAAGTAGTTAGCTAGGTTTTCTAATAATAGCCATGTCTTTTTGTCTTGTTACATGGATCATAAATTCAACTGGAGACCTATTGGTTACTGCCAGGGAATCCTTACCACTATGGTACCCTTAGGGTTACTTTACCATAATTGTCATTGAAGGTCTTCATTCTGAGTAGGAATGTTACTGCCACCTCCTTTAGAAGTTTGTATGGGTCCATTTGGTATCATGAAAGCTAGTTCTCAGGGAGCAAACTTTAAGGTCAGGTATCAAGAAAATTATGCATTTCTTTCAGTTTCTTAAAATATGTCCTTATGAATTTTAGACAACTTCAGGGTCTCATGTTCTATTCCCAAAGACTACCCATTTTTCCATTTTCCTGATCAGACCACAGGTTTACTGCTATTCTCCTCTTTTTCCCCTCCCTATCACCTTTCCTTCACTTCCTTCCTAAGAATTAATGGGCATAACTTTAGTTGGGACTCACAGAAGTTTTCATATAGAAACTGAAGATTCTACCTCCTGTAGCCAGGTAGGAGCCTCAGTGGAAAAATAGGGACATCAACCTACCCACAAAACTTTTGACCCAAAATGGATCCTGACTATAAGAAATTCAAGGATAATGGGTGGAACAGAGATTGAAGGGACAGCAAGGCAATAACTGGCCCAACTAAAGCCCCATATGAGCAGCTTACTCAAACAGATGCAGAGCTTCCAGCCAAACATTGGGTGGAGCTTCAGGAATCTCATGGAAGAGTTAGAGAATGGATTGAGGTCCTCAAAGTGGATACAAACTCCACAGGAAGACCAAAAGGATCAACTAACCTGGAAACTTGGGAACTCTGAAAGACTGAACTCCCAATCAAATTGCATACTGGAGCTGGTCTGAGTTAGTTGCACATACATAGAAGCAGATAAGCAGCTCAGTCTTTATGTAGATCCTGAAGGGCTGAAATGGGAGCTATCCCTAAAGCAGCTGCCTGTCTGTGGAATCCATTCCCCTAACTTGGCTTTCTTGTTTGGCATCACTAGTAAAAGAACCTACCCCTGCAGAAATTTATGTGCCAGGTTGGGGATACTCAGAGTTGGGGCTCCTCTGTCCCAGAGAAGGTGAGAGAGGATGAAGGGCTGGACTGTGGGAATCCAGGATTGTGATGGGGGCCATAGATCAGAATGTAAAGTGAAAAATAAATATTTTTTCCTTATATAAGCAGGTGCCCCAGGGACATTAATTATAATCCAATATGATTTGTTTTATAATCACCCTTTCAACTTCTTTATCTTACCATCATTATTTTATTTCAATTCTATATTTAAAGGCTATGTTTCATAGAAGAACAAGGAATATTTTCAATGTGCCTCTATGATATCTTTCTCTATTTTCCCCTCAAACAAGTCTGAGATGAGCCTAAGTGGAGTCAAGATGACCAATTTACAGGTGGGGTAATGTAGGGTAGTCAAATTAAATGAATAAAATGAAGGCAAACTTTATGTGACCAGATTTGGACTTGATCATCCCTCCCTCAAAATACAGACCTACTTACTCAATTATTGAGTCACTTAGCAACATAAGTGTGGTTTAAAAAGTGATGATGAACTAAATTCAGTATTGTATGCACTTTGCACAACAGACTCTTACACATCCAGGCTATTGTGTACATAGGTATCATATATAAATATGTTTATGTATATGTGGTGTGCGTGTGTGTGTGTGTAATAGCCAATCAGTCCCAAGGTCACAATTTTGTAAAATTGAAGCTGGCTTAATCAATGAACATTATAACTCTATAGTAAACATTTAGTCAACAGAACTAACACAATACAAAATAGTGTTGACTTTTTTAATGGATAAATAATTGTACATTGGGACATTGGGTGAAGAACAACAGTAATATATGCTGAAGAAACTGTAGCAGGAAGAACATGAGTTTGATGTCAGCCTGGGTTATATCTTGGGTTTAGAGCAATTGCTCTGTATTCAATAGCATTAGCTGCTTTATCAGAGGACCTGAGTTCAACTCCCGGAAGCCACTCAAGGCAGCTCAATGACCTCAATAGCTCAAGCTCTGGGAAATCTGTTGCCTGATTCTGGCCTACACAGATACCTTCTAGCTTATGATGCACATACATACACTCAGACACACTTTCCAAATACAAACACATAAATAAAATTTTTTAAAAAAAAATCTTAAAAAATTATTTTGCGACCACTCCACTGGGAAAATCCAGGGAGTGGTCCTGATCAAATCATCTCTTGATCAGTATTTAATGTAAATGTTTAATTTAAATATTGTTTCGAGCTTGGTCCCCCCAAATGATTTTACATTGAGTAATTTACCTTTTACCTCTCTAAATATGTTGCACAAATTATTCTCACCAAGTATTTGTTGTCATTCATATATTTGCTTTCGTTCTTCTTTCTGCTGTTTCTAATTTTTTCTCTCTTCAGTTTTCATAAAGTATGTGTTTCAGAAATTTATTTATGCCAGTAGTTTTAAGCAACTTCAATATTTTGTATCATATTGTAGTCTTTGGATATTATTGCCCTTCCATTGTTTTAAATCTTAAATGTTTTCAATTTTTTATTTATTTAACATTAATAATAGCAATATATCATTTTACCCCTGTTTGTAACTGGCATTATAAGGGCATGTATATTGGATTACTTGTATTTATCACACAGCTCACAGATAAATATCAAGATCCTCTACATTTGAGGATTTTTTTTGACAAATGTGATTTCTATCTGTGGTAATGGTTTTACTACCATTTTCTGTAACATTTTAATGTCTAAAATGTATAACAAATCCATATTAACCCCAATATATTATAATTTTAATATTTAGAAATCCAACCTGTGCCTTTTTATATATACAGTCTCTATATTTAACTGTGGGTACATATAAATCATATCTGGGTTGACTTATATTTATTCCAATGCTTGCATTATTTATGGATCCTCACCAATTAACCATTCTATCTTTACAATGTAAATAATATTTTCTTTGTTTGGGGAATGCTGCTTTTTGCATACTATATGTTCCATATTACAAAATTTTTATGTCAGTATTAAGTATATCTCCATTCTTATAAATTATATTAAGCTTTGTTTTCAGGACTATTATGTAGGACATAAACAGTTCAGTAATTCTAGGTCTCAAAATGTGATGCTGTGAGTAATATACACCAAATTTTATTCATGAACACTCCCTTGTAGAGTACATCTAGTAATCTCTGAGTTCAAAAGTTTCTCATCTTACTTTTTAGAAAATATCCTTTTTAAATTATTTTTATTAAATATTTTCTTCATTTGCATTTCAGATGTTATCCCTTTTCCTGGTTTCACTTACAACCCCCCCTATTCTCTCCTCACTCCTGCTGCTCACTCACCCACACACACACTCCCACCTCCCTGTCCTGGCATTCCCCTACACTGAGACATAGAGCCTTCACAGGACCAAAGGCCTCTCCTCTCATTGATGTCCAACAAGGCCATCCTCTGCTACATGTGTGGCTGGAGCCTTGTGTCCCTCCATGTGTAAACTCTGGTTGGTAATTTAGTCCCTGGGAGCTCTGGAGGGGGGGTTTTGTTTGGTTGATATTGTTGTTCATCCTATGGGACTGCAAACCCCTTCAACTCCTTCTATCTTCTCTCTAACTCCTCCATTTGGCGACTCTCTACTCAGTCAAATGATTGTTGGCTACAAGCATCTGTCTCTGTATTTGTCAGAAAATATCCTATTCCCGTCACCTGTAAATATCAACACAGTTTTGTTTCTTGATAGTTCTTTTGTTTCTGATATCAGAATGTTTATATCGAGCAGAAAGTAGGACAAAAGCAACAGATCTAGAAATCCCAATGGACAAGTTTCAGTGACTAATCTCAGTATGAAACAAACAAAAAGGATGAGTTTTAGTGATTAGCAGACCAGGGATCTTTAAACAATATAACTGAGTCTGGAAGTAAAAGTGAAAGTGTCTCCAAGAAGAAAATAAGAACTTTCTGGTATAATAGGGGACAGCTGGGTCTGCAGAAATGGCACAGCAGACAACCTTGTCAGGGCAGTGTTCTTACTGTCTAGTATATTTCTGCATCAATCTCTGAAGACTTCACTATTGCTATGATACTTAAGGGGAATAATCTGGTTAACCACTCATTTGAAAGAGGCTTGATCTCATAATGGGCTGATCTTTCTTATGTCACTTGCTCTAGCTTATGGATAGTTTTGGAGTGTCAGTCCAAAGAAAAGGTCAATGCCCAACATTTCTGTACACCAAGGGGTAGGCAGTGGCAGGTGACTTCGGAGGAACAAAGGTCAAAGTGGAAAACAAGACCAAAGAGAGACAAAGTTGAGGTTTTTATACCAGTTCCAGGCTTCTTTCATCATTTTTCTCATGTGAACACAGCAAGTTGAGTTCGGTTTGGTGGTAAGGGTAATGTTCTCTTTGTCAGCACTCTCATATCTTGCTCTGCCCTTAGGTTCTATGAACCCATGTAATTCACATCATCAGTATTGTTTCATGAACAGAGGGAAAGAGATACATGAGTCATAGATACTTTTCCCTGCAGAGCTGCCCTTACAGTTCCTCTAGGGAATAAGCTATTCCCACAGAAGTCTACCTGCTTATTTAATCCTTTCTTTGGCATTAAATATAAGGCCTATGTTGTCTGATGTCAGCTGTGTTGGAATGATTTTATTGATTTGGTAGGTTTTCAATGGAGGGGGTTCATCTTAAGTCAAAGGTACTACTTTATCAAGGCATATATTTTATCCATAAACTACAGACATTATTTAGTGATATTTGACTTGCTTATAGATCATTGCTTAAGGTGAAATGTTGCTGGTTTTATTTTATTAATCATTTGTCTCAACTTCCTTATAAACAGTGAACTCTAAAGTTATTATTTGTCTGAAATTTATCCTGCTTTCAAATGTCCTAGGTTTATTTAAGGCATCTAAGATGGAGAAGAATCAATTATTATTAAGGAGGACTACTTCCCAGAGATTGTGATGGACCTTTTCAGAAGAGGGCAGGCATGAAAAGTGAGTATTGGATTTTAATTATTGTTCATTAAATACTACATCTAGAATTTCATGAACAAAAGATCATTGTTGGAGAAGACACATGCTACAGGGTCTAAACATGTAGTATCTAACACTGGGAAATAACAGAAAAAAATTATAAATTATAATGAGAATGAGCATATATTAATAAAAATAGCATAAATTATAAGATCATCTTTAATTTTTGTCATTTTTTTCTCTGTCAGTAGTAGCCTGCCCATACCAGCACTGAAGTCCAGCACTAAAAAAAAAAAAATCTTATTCCTACCTTCTCCTGGATAGCCTAGACTGTAAGTGTGTGCCACTACACACAGCTAGTTTACAATGTAGAGACTTTAAGTTGCCTTCCTAAGGTCACTCCTCCAATAATTATAAGAGCAGTAGTAGTTCAAGTTTAGCTCAAGGTGAAAGCTCATTTTCTAGATTTACGTAAACAGCAATGTTTGTGCTCTTAAGGTTATTTTTTCTTATTGGAGTCTAAGTCAGGTAATGAAGTTCCAGGTGTTTTTGCAGTCAGAATATGTGCACTTGAATAACTTAAAAGTCTAAGACTAGATGAGTCTGGGCCTTTATGCTATGTTTCTTAGGCTGAGATTTCTATCAGCCAATGATTTTCTTGGTTTAAATTTAATGCTGACTCCATTCAGGCAGAAAATGTATTTGAAGACAATGCGAAATGCACTGTGTTATTTCCCTACGGCTTCCTCTGCACAGTAGGCCTTGAGCAAAAGTCATTTGTAGGGAGAGACAAACAACCAAATTAATTTTCCAATGTAAAAATTTATTGTGTTTCTTTCTAAATTGTTTCTACTAAGTATTGATTTCCCGATTCTTATTATTCATCTTCAAATCACAGGTCTCAGTGCAGATTTGCTTACGTTCTGCTGGCAAAATTCATAATCAAACGAAATAGGAAAATAATCTCACTATGGTGCATGCCATTTTTCTATCCAATGAAACCTCATAAATTGCTGTTAGGAATAAACTACAGTGAATGAGAAAGAAAGAAGTGAAAAATTAAAGCATTACAAATGGTAAGTTGGTCCAATGATTTCTTTCCCTTCATAAAGGGAAACATTGGATGTTTTGAGGTGAAACCTTTTCATTGCTCTTTTTTCCATGTAGTTACTATTTGTTCTGGGTTGCATTTTGTGCTGCTGCAATAAAAACACTAAAGACAATCAACATGGGAGTAAAAGGGGCTTATTTGCCATTTAAGTTACAGTCCATCCTGGAGAAAAGCCAGGGAAGAAATCATGGAGAGAGAAACTGAAAAGAGAATGTAGAGAATCATTGCTTCTGGGCTTCCTTGCATGCCTGGCTCACTTTGCTTTCTAAAACAACACTGCACCACATTCATAGGGGTGGAAGCACCTACAGTGGCCTGGACCCTCCCAGATCAGTCAGACATCTAGAACATGTCACACAGGTTTATGGCCACAGGCTAATTTGAGGGTGGCAAATCCTTAAATAAGGTTCTCTTATGTTTGTGTCAAGGAAATAACTAAGCATCCCAGAATGTTTTGGAAATTTTTAAAAATAAAGAAGCATTGTATTGATGCATTTGTCATAGCTTTATAGTATTTAACCAATCTATAAATCAGAAAATTACAAAGCTTACGGTTTCAGCATTCTTGGGCTTCCTCCAGTACAGAGCTTCCATTACGATTCAGTTTGCATTGTCCTCTATAACCTCATAAGTGTTCTTACCTCATGTAATTTTGTCTAGATAGTAATACATTTGAATTTGTCATTTAATGCAAATAATGTGAGATTGGAATTTTAAGGCTATATCTTCTTTAAATTTCCTGGGCATTTACTACCTCATTGAGACATAGATTGTAATTGTGTAGGTCTGGAGTATTTCTTAAGTTGAGAACAAGTTTACAAATAATGTGTATGGTGCTGCTATAAAGTCTAAAGTACAAGGATCAAGGGTCTAAAGTCAATGTCTTACTCTGGGCTCTGGGGCCTCAGAAAAGTGATTAAGTCAATGTAATTTACATGAAAATAATCAATAGGAACATGGGGGTGGGGAACACACAAGAAGCCAAAGACTACAAGAGTATAAGTGATCAAGTTGGCCATCAGTATTAACAGTGGATTTTAAATAAGTTTATGAAATACATGTCAAAATTCCTGCCTGGGGGATAATAGGAGACCCTATTTAGGCATCATGTTTTGTTCTCATTGATCAAGTATGGTTCCAAGAACTAGTCAAGAATTATATGTTATTGCTATAAAGAGACAACATGGTCAATGATACAGAAAAGGTTTTTATTGGGTGAGCAAGGGTTGCTTACAGTTCCAGAGGATAAGTGAATAACAAACATGGTAGGAACATAGAAGCAAGCAAGAAAACATGATGCTGGAGAAGAAGCTGAGAACTTATACCTTATCCAAAAGTTATGCAAAGAGAATAACAACTAGGCTGTGTGTGGGTTTTTGAACCATTAAAGTCTACCCCATATTGATACACATTCACACAAACCTCCAAAAGCAAAGTTATACTTCTTAATCCTTACAAAACAGTTCCACAAACTAGAGACCAAACATTCAAATATATGAGCTTATGGAGGACGTTTTTATTCAAAATTTCCATCACAGCTTACTAGAAAGTAGGTGTAATGGAGATAAAGATGTGGCCAAGATTATTCTGGACTGTTGCATGAGACTAGTGAAATGCAATCTTTTACTGTTGTAAATCATTACAACATCATAGTAAATCATTTTAAATCGTTAGTCTTATCTCTAGAATACTAGATGCTGAATCAGGTATCCTTGAGAATAGAGGGGAGCAGAACAGGCTTTCCTAATGAGACTGTAGAGTATCCAGACATTTTGAAAATTGCAATGACATTAGCATGGATGATGTTCCTGCCCAGCATTCTGTAAGATAGATGTGAGGTAGGATTAGAGGCCTGGTTGGGAAATCATAATATTACCATGGGAATCAGCAGTGGTCTTAAGCAAAACACACTTTAAAAAAAAAAAAAAGAATAACATTTTGCCTGGAGTATAAGAAAACTGAAGTTTTAGAAGTAGACACATTTGATCACAAAATTTATTCTAAAGAGCAGCTGAAATTCAATTCCCAAATGAGGCAATTTGTTCTCACATTTGGACCAAAGCCCTTGCCACTACGCAGTGTGGCCTCTTGCCAGAGTTGCTTTTTGATGCTTTTTTGAATATAAAAGGCTTTGGAATATGTTACATTCTCATATTCAAAACAGACAGGGAATAATGTGAGGCTGACTATGTGCTACTGACACATTAGAAGTCTTCAAGATTCAACTAGGGGAAGTTAGAAATGCCTCTAACCCTAATATTGAGGAGAAGGAGCCTTGTGCTCTGATTCAGGATAATCCCAGAATCACATCTCTAAATGGCATGTGATGAAAAGCTAAAGGTGTCACTGAATTTTCTTATTTAAGCACATAATTCCATAAACATTAAACATAAAATTATATAAACTATAATATCTTCTCAAATTTACAATTACTTAATACTTGAACTAATTTTTGAGTTAAGGAGCTGTTGTAGAATTACTCTTCATTGTTAAAAATATGCCTTAAAATTATATCATTGAGGTGGAGGGCAGTGAGATGGTAAACAAGTTAGCTCACATACCACACAAACTGATGTCATTGATAATGGGAACCTATCTTCTTAAAGGTAGGAGGACCTCAAGTATTCCATTCTGGCATTGAGCTCCTTATACAGCCAAAGAAGGCCTTGAGCTGATCCTTCTGTCATCATATCTCAAGTGCTGATTTTATGGTGTTCTAAAAATAGAACCCAGGAGCCTAGGACCTTAGGTAAATGTTCCAATTCCTATTGGAACTCAATTTGGAATTTGCACCTGAAATAGTCCTGTGATGATCTCTAACAGTGTACCATGGGACACAGGAGGACACACTTCTGGCAACTCACAAAAAATAATAAATATGATTATAAATTTAAGAAAATCATTAGTTTGATAATAAAAATCCCACTCTTTTACTTTTGAAATATAATTTTTTTCCAAATTGAACTGATGTTGTACAATTCTATGGTTTGTTGGAAAACTGTATAAAATATTACAATTATTTTACTGTAGTAAGAAAAAGTAATCCTTGCAAATAAGAAATTCCAGCCTTCTTGGATCCATTGGCCTTGGAGAACATCATGGGTAAGTATACTTGAGCAAGGGATTAGTCAGCTCAACTGTTGCTGCCCACAGTTAGGAAGGGGGAAATGGAAAAAAAATTGTAATGACATACCACCCTCTAATCTCTGAATAAGAATTAATGAATCACTATTATGTCTAGACACCTATCAAAATGATCAGGAAATCTTCATTGAAATGTAAGAACTGGCTGATGATTATACAGAAACCAGAAATATTTCTCAAAGCATATTTATTTCAAGCAGCAGGTATCCTGCTGTCTTTATATATGTTAAGGATTCTTTTATCATTTCTAGAAATAGAGGAAGATAAAGGGATGAGTCTCAAATATATTATCACTTCATATGAAAACACTAGATTTATTTAGCAAGAGATTTAGGGAGAATCACCCAATTAATATATATCTTTTACATATTTATGGAGAGGACCATGATAAATTTATAGGTGGAAGCATCTTATCTAAGATGTAGCTGGTAGGAAACTTTTTATTAGCAATGACATAGTACTCAGTTAACACTCTACACATGCACATGGGACTGTCGCTAGTGTTTCCTGTTCTAAATACTGTTCTAAAATCTCATTAACTTTTTCAAAGTCTCTAGTTCTCACCTCTCATCAAGGAAACTTCTTTTGGCAATAAATAGAAACTATTACAGAAAGCCATAACCAATCAAAATATAGAGTTATGGAACCAGTCACAACTAATTCATCTATAATACAACAAATGCACCTAAGATTCTGAGATCATTATTATGGTGGGGGGGGCGGGGGTAGAACGTTTGTAGAGGCTAGAAAAACAGGAAGTATATTGTAATATTTTCACCTAGAACTGTCAGAACCTACACCAATGAAGTCTTACCATCATTGCTTCCTGAACATGACCTGAAAAAAGAAGATACCAGTATACATGGATACATCAAATGGGTACGCTCATGAGACTGCAACACTATACACATAACTACAGGCAAATAAGGAAAGGTAAAAATAAGAGAAATTTTCTCGTCCAATTGGTTAGGCAACACTAAGTCATTAGTCATTCTTGAAAACATATATACCAGTAACATTATACAAGCTGAGTAAGTTATACAAAGAAACTAATGCAAAAGACAACAAGTAGGCTGGTGCATCACAGCATAGAAATGAAAGTGATAATTGATGTAATAATGTTATAATCTCAAAAAATTAAAAATATATTATTATCTTGAATGTGTGTGAACCTATGGATAGACTGATAAATCATGTCAAATAAAAGAAACCATATAATAATTAGAAAAATTTAGCATTGCATTTGAAAATATAATATCTTCAGGTCATTCAATTCTCTGTATGTTTGATTCACAAATTAAGTTCCTCACTCAATTTTATCAGTTAAATCATTGATATTAAAATCTTCCAAGCAAATATAATGAAATATATGTCTCTTTATTTTCTACATACAAAAGGAGAAAAAAATATGATCAATAAGACACACACCGAAACTTTTCAACCATAATATCATTTAACAAGTCAAAAATAGAAGAAAAAGCTGGAGCATATTACTAAATGTTTAGGATCAAAATCATATTTCTATATAACAGATATTTGACAATATATTACATACAGTATCACATTTATAAATGATTTTTAGTAGAAGTATACAAAGCTGAAATACACACCAAAAGAATCACAACAGTTTATGACTTACTAAATTGTGTGATTTGTCACTGAAACAGATTACAAGTAAAATATTTAGGACATTAGGTTCATATTAGAAATGGAATTACAGTCAAGAAATACATGTTTTCAGAAAGTACATGAAGATAACAATAACATTAAAAAGTAACAGAAGGTACATGAACTCCAATTTCTGGTGACTACATCAAGCAGCAGCATCTCTTAGGGGAATGAAAATCCTGTATACACTTCAGAAAATAGTATGGTAGTCTTATAAAACTAAATATGTTCTCTTAGGAAATTATTGCTTGAGTTCCTGTTCATATGAATGACTTAAAATCATAGATTTTCACTTATGTTCAATTGATTTTTCATGATATTCTATATTCAAAAACCATGGTGTCTGTGCATAAGAGGTATATTCATCAAAAGAACAAATGAACTATGTAACCTCACAAGAGAAGGCTTAAGCCAGAATGTCACTGTGCATTGAGAGATCCCCATCTTAGAAAGCTGCTTTCTGTATATAAGATACAAATCCTTGGAAACTTTTGAAATATCAGTATTTGAAAAGTGGAACTCAGTGGAAGGCAAAGTACTAAAGAGTTGGAGAAACAGTAGTTTGTTTTGCTTTTTATTTGCTTATATTTGCTATAAAGAAGTTATTTATTTTGATATTATGATGATTACGTGTGATACTATTTAAGCCCTCAAAACACTATAGAATGAATCATATAAGTTAAAAATAGAACAAAAGAAAGATTATGGGCATCATGAAAACCAGGCAAAAAATGGTAACAAGTTCCAAGTTACACTACAAATGAATGGAAGAGTGTCTTGGAAACATTAGTTTCAGTAGTATTGACTTTCATTACTTATTTTTCTTTTTGCTGTGATAAAATATTTGATGACAGCATGTTAAGGAGAGAATAGCTTCTTTGAGCTCACAGAACAGATTGAGCCAATCTTGGTGAAGGAGAAGGCATAAAATCAAATGCATGAAGTAGTTGGTTACGATGTATGTGAAGTCAGAAAGCACAGAAAGGAATGTTGGTTCTCAGATCATAATCTTTTAAAAACATTAATGTTTGCATGATTTGTGTGTGTGTGTGTGTGTGTGTGTGTGTGTGTGTGTGTGTGTGTGGTTTTTTTCTGTGTGTCTCTGAATGCGTGGACATGTTTGTCAGAGTGCATTTGCTGTGGTCAGAGCACAGCCAAGTGCATCGGTTATCAGTTCTTGCCTATTACCTTGCTTTGGTCTGTTGTTCTGCCTAGATTAAGCCAGGCTAGCTGGCCTGAGAGATTCTGGAGTCTCCTGCTTGTTCTTCCCATCTTGATGCAGAAATTCTGATATTAATGGCATATTATGCCATGTTTTCTTGGGTTCTGGGAACTGAACTCATATCTTTATGTGTCAGCAAGTCTTTACCTACTGAGCAAACTCATCAGATTTCAATTTTTTTCTTTGTATTCATGCCTGAGACACTAATGGAAAGTTACTGTGCATATTCATATCAGATCTCCCAGCATCAGATTAAGTTTCTTGTAAACACCATTACAAGATGCCCTGAAGTTTGTATCCTATGTGATTATAAATTCCATCAAGTTGACAGTAGTAACCATCACTTGACCTAGATGACTTAATGGATGGTTGTAGATTATAAACCTGAGAATAATGAGCTATTCATATGAAATTCATTCCAGTTGATATGGACAATTCCTATAGGCAGATGAATTAAGAGCTCTGGCGATTTTGTATATAGATTCTCAAACATGTCTATTCAGCAAATATAAGTTGTGATTGCATGAACTACCTAATACCCTCAGAGCTCCCTTGGTCCTGTGAAGGTTCAATGCCCCAGTGTAGGGGATTGCCAGGGCCAAGAAATGGGAGAGGGTGGTTGGTGAGTAGGGGGAGGGGGGATGGAACAGGTTTTTTTTTCATGGAGGGGAAACTGGGAAAGGAGACATTATTTGAAATGTAAATAAAGAAAATATCTAATAAAAAAAAGAAAATAAGTCATGATTGGCATTTTTCTCACTCTTCAAATATACTAGTAAGTACATTTGGGGGGAAAAGTTATAATGATACCTATGGTGTGAATTAGAGTCATCTTTTTCTCTATGTCCCCTAATCACAACCTCATCATGAGAAAGACAGTAGGCAAATCCCATTTAAGGAATAGTCTACAAACCACCTGATTGGTACACCTCATAACTCCACGATCACTGAAAGGAAGGGAAGCGATGCATTGCCACAGAATAACAATAGGATGAGGATATGAGATGATTAAATATAGCTAATTTATTTATAATATATAAATTATACTTTGTTGTCTTGTACACAACTGTGGAGGGTGGAAAGTCAAATTTAAACAACATCACAGCTTTCAATCAAAAATGTATCAGTACTAACTTATTAAGAATGACAAGTACAGAATAATAATTAAATATTTCAGTATTCAGATAATAGGGTATGTGGTTGGCAGAAATCTGTACTGTCTTTAGAATTATTTTATGAGTCTGAAAATTTCTAAAAGTAAATTAAATTAGACATATCAAAAATCACAATGACAAAAAAAATTTAAAAAAAATCACAATGACATAGAGAACAGAATTAAAAGCTAAGTATTTATATCCATCCATCAAAATTTTCCCTAATATATTATTTATCTATTTTATTTACCCAAATTGTAAAAACATACTGGTAATACAGTAACTACTGAAAATATAATATATTAGAATTAAAATGCTCACAAATATCTACATCAGCTCCTTAACAATTTCAGTTGAAGCAAGAACTGTGGTGTAGTTCAATAATTCCAGTAACTCAAGTAGTAAAAACTAGAGAATCTATGATTCTAAGCTAGCCTGTGGTAGATAAAAGGACTCTATTCAGAAAATGAACAAATAACAGCAAAACAAGTATATCAAGAAAGGCTGCCTTTCAGCAGCCCATATCACATCCTGTCCTGCTTGTCCTTGTAATTTTGCAGAAAATTATGTAGCACAATTAACAAAGCAGGATTTCTCCAGTATGATTCCAAATGCCAAACACAAAGCACTTTGATTATAGGCAAATAGCTCATAGATAGTTTTAATTTCTGCTATTAATTATATTCTTCAGTCTATTTGTAATTAAAAATGAAAAGTAATTCTGCAGTGGCAGAATAAAAAATGAAACTAGAATATAAATTAAATGATTTGGTAAGTGTTAATTGCTTTTTGACTTTGTAAGTTTAAGTTATAAACACAAAGTAACACTTTTCATTATGGCATATGCCACACATGTGTGATTATATACTGTGTCCTTTATGATCCCACCTACCCATATTTTGCTGATCTTCTTCCTACCCAGAAATAGCCTCCCTTTTCTTTTCATAGCTTCTTTATGTCATGACTTCCCACACCTAAAACTCTGCCTTCCCTCTCAATTTTCTTTGTTGGATACTTTCTATCAATCTATTAATCTACCAGTCTATCAATCTATCTCTATTTATCTTTCCATCTATCAATTTATCTATCTATTTCATTAACAGACACATACATGTGTCTCTCACATAAAGAAAAACATACAATTCTTATTGTTATGAGTTCACATTATTAAGACTGACATAATGATTTCCAGTTCCCTCATTTTTTTGACTATCATAATTTTTTTCTTTATCAATAAAAATACATTGTATTTATGTACTACTTTTGCTTTATATATTTATTTGAATGAACATAAAGGAAAATAAAGAGCATACTTATCATTCTGTTTCAGAGATGTTTAATGAAACAATCAACTTGTAATATTTACACAAAATAAAATGGTCAAAAACCATATTGAACACTCACTTGTAATCTATTTTGTCTACTTCCCTACATAAGGTCTTTACATCACTGCCAGACTATCAATTTGATAGTTAATGTTGATTATAAACCTTAGAAGATCTATCTGGGCAGTGGTGGTGCACGCCTTTAATCCCAGCGCTTGGG
>NW_022196905.1:239370872-239395338 GCF_008632895.1 Mastomys coucha
AGAAGATCTAGAATAACATAGGAGACAAAACCCTTAAAAAGTGTTTATTTGGGGGTATTTAGGAGGGAAGTCCCAACCTCAGTGTTAGTGGGGAATTGTACTGAGGAAAGAAAACAAAACTAGTTTCCATCTCTCTTGTAACTCCTCATTTTAAGTACAATGTGGTCATCTGGGTCAAGGCCCTATTGATATTACCTCCCTGTCTTGATGTACTATGCCATCTACCATAATACAAATTAACGCTTTTCTTTAACGTGACTCTTGTTGGGTATTTTGTAAAAACAATAAGCAAAAAGTAAGTAATACAACCTATTGTCTATTTATTACAAACATTGTTCATATTAGAACAACAGTAACAAATTCATCAGGCATCATGACCATTTATTTCCAGACATTAGCCTAACTCTGAATTCAGCTTGCAAGTTAAATCACATCTTTACCATTGTGTGCAGAGAGTGTATTTACATCTGACTCCTCTCAGCATGGAGAAAGTCCCCAAGGATCCATGGAGGGTTGGTAGTGTTTAAGATCCTATTGCTCTAATTCAACAACACTTTTCCAAGTGCAAGTTCTTTCCTGCTACTGGTGAGTGTGAGCCTATCTTTAAAATATGGGCTTATACTCTGATGCATTTTCATCCTAGTTTCACATTCTGTCTCATAACATAATCATAATTTGAACATGATATTATTTACATGCTACTACCTTGTGTTTTCCTTTGCTATTATTTTATTTTATTGGGATTATAATAGAATTAGCTAACTACCTTCTTTCCTTTCTTCCCTCCAAACCCTACCATATACACATTTTTCTTCTCTTCATCATAATGTGTACACATGGTTTGTACCTCTCTCTTTTAAAAAAAGAAATTCTCCTCACATTTTGATTTATTTCATACCTTCAAGATTTTTCTTTATATTTATCCTGTAAATGATTACACAACACACTCTCATGTTTTAAATAGAAAGAAACTAAAAATATGTAAAAAAAATATGTTGAATTACCTCCTTTAAGGTAATCAGTAGAGGAGTTATATAATATACTCTAAGCCTGCAGTTATCTCTGATTTTCTGAGAACAGTATCATTATAGACTAAGCATGATAAAATGTAAAACAGTCAATCTGAAGATTCTGCAAAAAGTTAATAGCGTTATGGTTTAGACATTAAAATGAGTATAGGAAATTAATTTTAAAGGCTGTGGTGGTTTGAATAGATTTAGCCACCTATTCAAAACTATATAGTCCACTAACTGTGGTTGTTTGAATGCTTGGCCCATAGAAAGTAGTAGCATTAGTAGGAGGTATGCCCTTATTGGAGGAGGTGTAGACTTGTAGGAGGAGGTATGGACTTGTTGGAAGAGGTGTGGACTTGAAGGAGGTGTGGACTTGTTGGACAAACCATGTCACTTGTGAGGCAGGCTTTGAAGTCTATTCTGAAGCTCTGCCATTGTGGGATAGACCACTTCTGTCTTAACTAAACATAGTGTCTTAGTCAGGTTTTGTATGTCAACTTGACACAGGCTGGAGTTATCACAGAGAAGGGAGCTTCAGTTGGAGAAGTGCCTCCATGAGATCCAGCTGTGGGGCATTTTCTCAATTAGTGATCAAGGGGGTAGGGCCCCCTGTAGGTGGTGCCATCCCTGGGATGAAAGTCTTGGGTTCTATAAGAGAGCAGACTGAGCAAGCCAGGAGAAGCAAGCTAGTAAGGAACATCCCTCCATGGTCTCTGCATCAGCTCCTGCTTCCTGACCTGCTTGAGTTCCAGTCCTGACTTCCTTGGTGATAAACAGCAATATGGACATAAGCTGAATAAACCCTTTCCTCCCCAACTTGCTTCTTGGTCATGATGTTTGTGCAGGAATAGAAACCCTGACTAAGACACATATACAATTTTAAATTCTGTCAGTGTATTGATTTAAAGATTAACTAAATGCTTAATTTAATATTTGTGTTAAACGTATCATTCAGGTCTAGAATTTCAAGGAACATCTGCTGACTAGAACCACATCTGGAACATTTATAATTATAGATTTGTCCATTTTATAAAACTCATTTTATATGAAACCTATGCATACATATTAATGCAAAAATATATTAGATCTTCCCTAAGGGTGATCTGATAATTAGTTAAGTTATGGAAGTTTAAATGCAAATATATCATAAGATAGTTTGATATAAAATCTTCTGCCTAAACAATCATTAATGAGCTAGTGTTCTCTAATCACTGGGATGGCATTTTGTCTTTTATAATTAACCCCTAAATAATTAAAGGTCATAGCAAGACTATTTCATTTGAAAAATCAAAGCTATATTTATTGATTTTTTTTTTGAGATATTTTCCTGCTTCACATTAATTACTTTTTAGAGTGGTAACTGGATATTTTCATTCAGGATTTTAGTGTTGTGCTTGGCTAGAGAGAGGTTCGTGAGCAGGGGGAGGGGGAAGGAATAGGGTTTTTTTCCAGTGGGGAAACTAGAAAAGGGGAGAACATTTGAAATGTAAATAAAGAAAATATCTAATTAAAAAGAAATATAAATAAAGAAAATATGAAATAAAAATATTTTAAAAACCTGTTACTTCTAATTTACTTTTGAAACTGAATAAATAATACACTAGTTCATCAAATGATTATGTAAGAACTGTTTAACAGCATATTTCTATGGTAGAGTTCAGAGGCAAAACATTAAAAATGGCCATAAAACTGCTCCCCTTTAACACTTACTTGATCACCTAGTATTCATATACATTTAAAGAAGCTTATATATTCCGTATTTTCTATAGTAAAGCAGAATTTTGAGTGGACATTCTTGCTAAACATGGTTTTCTTCTCAAATAGAGTAAGTGCTATAAGATTATAAATAAGAAATGAAACTTATTAGAATTCAAAGTTTTATATATATATTATGCTCTTAACCAGATATAGTACTTTATTATACAATCAAAGAAGAAACACAGCTCTCATGGGAGTCTTTCATAATATTACTTGTATATTCCATTCTCATGAAATAATTACTCCTAAACATTATGGCTTTTTCCATTGTCTTTCTAATCCCATCAATCTACTAAAGAACACCTCAATGGTTCATTCCAAGACACATGAGGTGCAAAGAGTTTCTTAAGTTTTAAGTCAACCCTTCTTAGCCATTCTGATTGATGTGAGGTGGAATCTCAGGGTTGTTTTGCTTTGCATCTCCCTGATGACTAAGGATGTTGAACATTTTTTTAGGTGCTTCTCATCTTTAGTCATCAGGGAAATGCAAATCAAAACAACCCTGAGATTCCACCTCACTACAATCAGAAGAGCTAAAATCAAAAATTTAGGTGACAGAAGATGCTGACAAGGATGTGGAGAAAGAGGAGCATCCCTCCACTGCTGGTGCTATTGCAAGCTGGTACAACCCTTCTGGCAATCAGTTTGGTGGTTCCTCAGAAAATTGAACATAGTACTACCCAAGGACCCAGCTATACTACTCCTGGGCATATACCCAGAAGATGCTCCAACATGTAACAAGGACACATGCTCCACTATGTTCATAGCAGCCTTATTTATAATAGCCAGGAACTAGAAAGAACCTAGATGTCCTTCAACAGATGAATGGATATAGAAAACATACATTTATACAATGGAGTACTACTCAGCTATTAAAAATGATGAATTCATGAAATTCTTAGGCAAATGGATAGAACTAGAAAATATCATCCTGAGTGAGGTAACCTAATCGCAAAAGAACACCTATAGTATGCACTCACTGATAAGTGAATATTAGCCCAAAATCTCCAAATAACCAGGTGTAGGGCGCTGTGCTTGACAAAGGGGAAATAAAATGGTGGGAAAGGCCTGCATCCCACCAGAGCTCCAGTACTCTGTCCAGGTGGACATGGGAGACTGTAGAGTTCTCCACACCACTGGGTGGGCTTCCATGTGGGAAGCCATGGTATCCCAGTCTGCAGGGGTGAAGTGGGAGTAGTCCTGTGGGTTCTCAGTCTTGGGCACCCCAGACACTGCTGGATACCATGGAAGAACTGAGAATGATGTGGAGTCCTAGGGGTCAGCTCAGTCAGCCTTGCAGCCGGAGGGTGGAAGGGTTGGTGAGAAAAGGGGGTGCCCAGTGATTTCTGAATGGGCAAGAGTCCTTGGTCTCGTCTCTAGGCTGGAAATGCTGGGAGATTTTCCTGCAGGAGATTAGACAAGGCTCTGTAGGGGAAGGCCTAATCCATTGCTCCAGCACAGGGAGTCTAAATAGTCTTATGACATTTATTATAGAAAAGAGAGAGAGAGAGAGAGAGAGAGAGAGAGAGAGAGAGAGAGAGAGAGAGAGAGAGAGAGAGAGAGAGAGAGAGAAAGGGAAATTAGGGGCAGAGGCTCATCATAGCCATGTGAAGAGAGGGGAGAAAGGAGGGGGAGAAGGAAAGCAGAGATCGAGAGGTGAGAGTAAGAGTAAGAGGTTAAGAGAGAGAAGAGGGGTCAAACAGCCTCTTTTAAGGTAGGCTGGACTACCTTTCTATGTCCAGGTAACTGTGGGACAGGGCATACCTGGCTGTGGTCAGGTGACTGTGGGGGTGGAATCCAGCAGGAATACAAGTGTATTAGTCAAGATTTCTATTCCTCCACAAACATCATGACCATGAAGCAAGTTGGGGAGGAAAGGGTTTATTTGGCTTACTTCCACATTGCTGTTTATCACAAAGGAAGTCAGGACTGGAACTCAAGCATGTCAAGAAGCAGGAGCTGATGCAGAGGCCATGGAGTGATGTTCTTTACTGGCTTGCCTTTTCCTGGCTTGCTCAGCCTGCTCTCTTATAGAACCCAAGACTTCCAGCACAGAGATGACACCACCCACAAGGGGCCCTCCCCGCTTGATCACTAATTGAGAAACTGCCCCATGGCTGGATCTCATGGAGGCACTTCCCCAACTGAAACTCCCTTCTCTGTGATAACTCCAGCCTGTGTCAAGTTGACACACAAAACCAGCCAGTACAACAAGGATGTTAGGGCACTGTCTTGCCACAGGATAATGGAATGAGGGCTTGTGGTGTCAGGCATCTATGTCTGGAGGTGTAACTTTAATGCTCTCTCCCTTGTAGAATTTTCAAATGGGTCTCTGGAGTAAGCCTCACTCAACCAAGAACACAGACTACCTTTCATGGTCCAACAACATGGATACAATTCACAGACCACATGTAGCTCATTAAGAAGGAAGAGCAAAGTATGGGTCCTTTGGTCCTTCTTAGAAGGAGAGCAAAATACTCAGGAGCAAATATGGAGATAAAGTATAGAACAGAGAGATTGAAGGAAAGGTCACCCAGAGAGTGTCCCATCTGGGAATTCATCCCACATACAGTTACCAAATCCAGACACAATTGTGTATGCCAAGAAGTGCATGCTGAAAGGAGCCTGATATGCCTGCCTCCTGAGAAGCCCTGCCAGATCTTACAAATACAGAGGTAAATGTTCACAGCCAACCATTGGACTGAGTGTGGGGTCCCTAATGGAGGAATTAGAGAAAGAACTGAAGGAATTGAAGGGGTTTGCAACTCCACAGGAAGAACATCAACCAACCAGACATACCCGCCCCAGAACTCCCAGGGACTAAGCGATCAACAAAGGAGTACACATGGTTCCAGCTGCATATGTAGCAGACAATGGCCTTGTCATGCATCAATGGGAGGAGAGGTCCTTGGTCCTATGAAGGCTCGATAGATACCCCAGTGTATGGGAATCAAGGGTGCGGAGGTGAGAATGGGTGGGTGGATAGAGGAACACCCTCATAGAAGCTGGGGGAGGCAGGATTTGATAGGGAGTTTCCCAGAGGGAGGGAAACTGGGAAAGAAAATATCCATTGTTTAGAAAAGATCTTAATGGATAAGAATCCAGGAAATGGAACTGGAGTACACTTCATAGTATTTTCATTAATAAAATGTAGAATGTTTGTAGTGTAGTGAATTGAAGATGTCAGACAGACATTATCACATCTACTCACATTAGGTCATCTTTGAAAGTTCCAGATCCTCCTCTCATGAGCTATGTCTATAGCTAAAGGTTTCCAGGACCATGCTCAATGCATTGCAATTAATTTTTGCTTCATTTAGGCAAGGACAAGGTGCCCCTTGTTCTTAGTTTCCAATCGTTATGTTTATGATCTAGATTGATTCTCCCAATTTATAATCCTTTCTACACTTGCTGTGCTGTTGCTTCCATCTTCCTACCCTACACTCAATTGTTCTGAAGCATCTGGAATAAAGTTTGCATTTCTTGTCATACTCTGGTTTTTATGCCAGTGAAATTATTTATAGTACTCCACTTCACTGTGGCTGGACCATTAACAACTAAGCTGATTACAGAAAACTGCTTTTGTGTCATAGTGAATTAAAAGTTGAAGTAGAGACAAACCTGGCAGTCTTGTTAGCTTGACAATCTAAGTTAGTGACAAAGCATCTCTGGGCTCCTGATGTTCCCTGATTTTAGTAACATTGAGCATTCATTATCATGTAAGCATACAAGTATTTCCAGGCTTCTGTTTTTATAATTCACTAAACATCATAGGTAAGAGGTTGATCTCTATTATGACATTGATTATAAAGAACAAACATCTGTAAATGGATGATGTCTACAGTTTCAGTATGCTGTGTTCATATAGTTAGTTTTCTATTTGCAAATTTCTTTACCCAAAACTTCCTGATAATGATAGTAATAATGGCGTGTTTGTTTATGGCCACTTTGCTAAATGAAACTCTTACGGAGACTGGAATGTGGCAGGAATTCAGATATGCAAAGTGGAAAGGCAGAACACTAGAAGGATGGTGGGTGGAAAGGAAAATAAAAAGAATAGTTGTGATACAGATGTAGCCAGCTGTTATTGCAAGCAGACATAAAGGATGCTGTTATCCTTGGGACCATGATTCTCTTCCCTTTCTCTTCATTCCAACACACATGTGTTCCTGCCCCAGGTTTCATGTGGTTTTTAAATTTACACAATTCTTATTTTTGCTCTCAGGTTATTAGAATATTCATCCTTCATGGTTAAAGTCAAATGCCAACACTGCTGGGATGCCTGTCTCAATCTCTCAAGCCCAAATTAATCATCTTTCATTGACATTCCTTTAGAATAGCATTTATGAATTTATTAAAGATTAATTTTACTCTACTGTAATCATTTAGTAATAAATCAGTCATCCTTCTACTATAAGTTTCTATTAAGATAGGGATCAGATCTGGTATATATGTGTGTGTACTGAAAGTGTTGTTGTTTGATTAAGAAAATAGATACAATAAACAAAAGCAAATAACTTTCAAATCTTAAATAGTCTGTACTTAGCCAGATCTTAAAAGAAAAATCTTCTGCAAATACCATAAGAAACATTTCATTTTCTGTTTAAAAATAAGAAAACAAACCTTGAAATATATCTGTATTCTCACTAGCTAGTTACTTGTAGAGTTAAGCTTCAAATCGCAATCTTCTTTACAGACATGTCATATTCAATTCAGTAATTGCTAAAGTAAACTTTTATTTCTATTTTGTTCTTTGTTTGATCACCTAACCAAGATGAAAGACTGATCTTGGATCATAAAATTTTGTTTACATTAACATGAGGTGAACTAAGCCATGGTGTTATTGACAGTCATTAACAAGACTTTGATAATGTCTGTAATCTTTCTTCTTTAGCATCTTGGGAAATCTTAGCTGTAAACACTTCAAAGAAAATCAGACTGTCTCATCTCGTAATGATTCTCTGCATATCTATGAGAAAGGAAAGAAAATCAAATTAAAAAAAAAGAGTAAAAGTCTAACAAACCTTTGTTCCTTTGTTCTCTCTCTCTCTCTCTCTCTTTCTCTCTCTCTCTCTCTCTCTCTCTTTCTCTCTCTCTCTCTCTCTCTTTCTCTCCTGTCAATATTCACATAGGAAAGCAAAGGGGTTAGTTCATTTATTCGACTGAGTAAAGGATAAAAATTTTGCTGACTTTAAAAGTATTATACTTCAAGCCTGAGCTAGTGAATAATTATAGTCTTATTTTATACACACACACACATATATGACATTTCATATATGTATGTGTATATATACACATACACATATTGGATAATACAAAGATTTTAAACTGGAGTGAGTTTTTAGAGGAATGTTGTTTCAGAATATGAAATAAGTTTCAACAAAGTATAACAATTCTTAATTATATCCAGAGAGCATGCATTCATGAGACCCATTTTTTTTATTATTTTATACAAAATATACCTTTCCTAATGAAGCACAGATTTTCACTCCTCTTAGAACTACCTATATTGTAAGATCCAAACCAAATAATGTTTCCTGTGATGACCTTTTCTTCTTTATGAATGTTAGTATTACCACACTATTCTTCAAATTTTCCAATTTCATTTCTCTTTTTTATTAAACAAAGGGAAGTGATTAAGATTAAAGTAGTACCCTAAGCATAGAATTGAACCATTCTCTCTACACACTCTTCTCCTCTCTCTTTCTCTCTCTCTCTCTCTCTCTCTCTCTCTCTCTCTCTCCTCTCTGTATACTTTTTCTTTAGAATGCAGTTTCATTATGGTATTTTCAAACAAAATGTGTTTCTATTTATTCTTCCTCTATTTTCTTTCTTACTCCCTGGATCCCAATTTGAGCTGTCTACCTAACCTCCATAACCCCCTTTCTACATTTTATATCTCAGGAAACTTACTGCCCTATCCATTTTCTCCAAACAACATTTTTCTACATCTGTGTGTCTGCTCTCTAGTTTCATATGCACTTCTACTTACATATTTAATAAGTGTATATGTGTAGTAACTAGGTGTATATGGGTTGATTTTTGTGAATTACCTTCTAGATTCAGCCAATTACCTTCAAGTTTCCTGATTTTACTATAAGATATAAATATATTAAGAGACAGCTGAAATTAGAATCTTGTTGTGATTCAAAGGCTATGCAGTTAAATTTTGTCATTCTGTGTTCTGTAGCCTGGAAATATGTACAAATATATAATATGAAATATATCACAAGACAAATAATAAATAAATATGAGAGGAAATGCTGAAACATGCCAGTTACACCAAAATCAAATGTCTGTTCTCAAAAAGCAGTTTCACTTTATCTAAACATCAGAGTTGATTTTTCACTATACCTTTTTAACAATTCACTGGCGTGCTCATTTGCAGATAGGAATAAAGCAACAAACCTCCCTAAACAAAATCTCTATTTAAATATTTTAAGATATTTAATAATTCAAGCATTTTATTACTTCGACACAGCTAGCTCTTTAGATACAATTATTCCTAATTAGTGAGGTTGGTTTGACAAGTACCTGTGGCCAGTGAGTAAAGAGAGTCATTTGTGGTCATGCTGAGTCTGTAACACATTCTATCAGTACAAATATATGCAGCAGAAACAGTGGACAGCCTGGTAATGGCAACTGCTTTAAATCACACACTTGGGAAGGGTGCAGAGACAGTTAAAATAATGCTCAGCATATAGAGAGACAGCAAAGAAGCCCCATATTTTTATGATCCCATCATAATGCTAATTTGACACGCAATGTGAATTGTAGAAGTCACTAATAGTGTTGAACTCAGCTTGGAAATCAAATCATAATGCCACAAAACTAGGAACACCTCCAGAAGTAAAGGCAAGCCCATGACTGGCCTGAAAACTTCGAAGGCAATGGCTGTCAGCACTCGCAGCACTCATTTTGTAGTTGTCATTCGCTGGAATCGAAATAAGAACCCTCAGCAAAAGGTTTAAGCTAACACTATCAGATTTCTATCGCTTCTACATATGTGCATGCTTCTCAGCATCTAAGTCATATTGCACAGCAAACCAGGATCATTGGAAATTTCTGAAAATGACTGAGAGGAAGTATCAAGAGCAACCTTAATTAAAGTTCCTTGAAAAGTAAACTAAATAAAAAAACCTGACAATGCTGAGATTATCACCTAGGTTTTCAGTAGTATTGAAGAAGAAAAACAAATATTGGAAAGTGGAGAATGTAGGCCCCAACACACAGCAGAGCGTTCAATAACAGGTCGATAAAGAAACAGAGGGCAGCATGGTACTGGTAGGTACATGGTACAGACCTCTTGCTTGGTTTGATTTTTTGTTACGGGTTTTATGTACTCGAAAACTCCTATTCTAGAAGTAGTATTTGTGATAAAGATTAAAAGGAATTGTATTTATACAAGTTTAGCAAATAAGAGCGTGGTATTTTTATACTTTTAGCAAGTAAGTGATACTCTTTTGCTAGTATTTTCTTGAATTATGTAGAAAAGTTACTATATTTCAATATGAATCATGAACAGGAGTAAACTTTTTATATATAAAGTTTATTTAAAAACCTAAAACTATATTTTATTTCCTAAATTTTCATTTATGATGGTGAGATTATTAAGCAATAACAAAGTAAAGCATCTTATTCTCATTAATATACTCATTTTTGAGTGATTACAAAGGAGGCATAATGTCTCTCAGATAATTTGGGATGTGACAGTGGGTTAAGCATCGACCTATTGCTAACTCCATCAACACTGGTCAGCTATGGGCAGCACATATGAACTGCTGTGCTTTTATAAAGGGTTCAAGGGAATGGTTGTGCAACTTCAATGCATCTCTCAATATGACAGCAATACTGCAAAACATTGCATCTGTTCCATGCTGCAGAATGGAAGGAATAAAAGTGAAAGAATACAACAAAAGTGAATCCCTTCCCTGTATAAGAACAATTAACTTCACGAGGCTTTCCTTTTGATCCTATTAAGAATTACTGAGATTCTGGACATATGGTACAGTTGAAAAAGTGCTTGGCCTGCATCAGTGCTTGAGTTTAGATTGCCAGAAAACATCTATAATGCTGAGTAAATATTCCACTTATATAATCCAAGCAGTAGGGATGAAGATAGAGGAGATCCATCTTGGAGTATCCTGAATACTTAGACTAATCATATCTGGTGATTTCCACGTTCAGCAAGAGAACTTAGTGTCAGTCAAGAAGAATATAGTTTCTAAGCATTTGAAATACACAGTCAACAAATACATATGTCCTTTACTAAGTCAAAGAAATAGAAGAGAGTGATGTTGGTATTAACAATAAATTAGCTCTCTGAACTACTTACTTTTACACCTGCCCTGGCCTCTGACATATTGAGTCCCTTGGGACAATTAAGCAAGCTCTCTATTGTCTCTTTCTCCATCTGGAAAGTCAGGAGTATAAATGGTCTTCCTAAGGGGCCTTTTATCTATAACACTCCACAAAAACATTGGTTTTCTTGTCACTTTCAATCAAGAAAAATAGTCTTAAAGAATCAATCTTTTCACCTTTGGAACTTTGACTCATTTTTAAAGGTCTTAAATGTAGATATGTACTTCATGGTCCCAGGAGGATTTTCCAATCCTCCTCTTACTTAAAGTCAGCAAAGGTTCTATTTTTAGAAATTTCCCAAGGGAATTGGAAGAGTCTCCCTTCCATGGTTCACTTCTTCTAAAAGCTAGATCACTGGTGCCTGCTGTTTCTTACACTGTGTGCCCAGCTCTTGCCTCTAATTCTCACTGAGGTCAACATAGGTTCATAACCTCTGTCAAATTGGAGAATCAAAATGAGTTTTCTCATGCTGAAAGATGACTTAAATTTGGGTTCCTATAGTTTGAAGTTGTTCAACATCTATTATTTAAGGAAATGACCACAAATTAGCCTCACAAAAGATTATACACACAGCATTGATAATTCTACACTTAATTCTTTGTCTTCCAAATTAAATTTATAGAACATGGATGCTTCAGATTTAGGAATTTATAATACTCATATTAACGTCACATAAAGCCAAAAGAGATGTCTTCTTTAGTAAGGGTGGTTATTTTCTCTGACTACCAAATTGCAAGTCCTAAAGTTTCAACTGGAAGTTCATCTAGGCATAATAGACAGAAATAAGAATATAAGAATATAATAGAAACAGATATTTCAGTGATAGATTTCATAGTTCCTTCCACCGTAAAGATAAAATATTTTTTTCTTCTCATTTCATACACATTCTGGTATCAACACAAAACAAGTATGAACTAACTTGTACCCTTAGAGCTCCAAGCCATCCACCAAAGAGTACACATGGGACTCATGGCTCCAGCTGTATATGTAGCAGAGGATGGCCTAGGTGGGTCATCAATGGGAGGAGAGGCTCTTGGTCCTGTGAAGATTCTATGCCACAGTGTAGGGGAATGCCAGGGCCAGGAAGCTGGAGAGCGTGGGTTGGTGAGCAGGGGGAGAGAGGGGAGGGAGCAGGGCTTTTTTTTTCCTTTACTTTTTTTTTCCTTTTTTTTCGGAGGGGAAACTGGGAAAGGAGATATCATTTGACATGTAAATAAAGAAAATATCTAATAAAAAGAAACCCTATGGGGGAAAAATCAAAACCAACAAACAAAAAGTATGTATCTGGGTATGTTACAGGCGCACAGCTAATCTGAGCAATCTAGAAAAGCATTCTCTGTTTGTATTTTGCTATTGTTTTGAGCCCCAAAGACATTTTGGCTTTTAACATCTGAGTTGACGATAATTTTTCTTACACATTTAGAGTTCATGGAACTTTTCAGTGTGGTTGTTCTTTTAGTTGGTAATAGATAAGCATGGCCTGCAAAACCTTTTCAGTGATACACAAGTTTGCGCATATTAATTATAAAAATCTCAGGCTGTTTCACCCTTCTATGATATATAAAATTATGAAGAGAGGATTTGGAGTGGTTATAGACACAATGGAAAACAAAATCTATTTATTATCATTTAATGAGCCACATTACATTTGATAGCTCCTTCAATAGTCAAGATGAAGTAGTCTTTGCCTCGTTCTGAATATCTCCCACTTTACCAATAATCTAATTAGTTACAGAAGAGTTTAGATGTTTTTTAAAATAGGCCATAGGTTTTTTTAATTGATAGGTGGCATATTCATACAATAAACAAGAAGCTCTCTCTACAATTTACATATTTCATCAAATAAAAGGTTGTTTTACTTTCAAATATATATTAAAGGCAATCATAACAATTATGAAAATATGAAAACTATAAAGTTTTACAATGTTCATCCCATAGTATTTGTCAATTAAGAAAAAAAATTCTATTATGTATCCTGTCTTGGTGTAATCAAAGTTTTGTAACTAGCTAAAATGTTATCCTATGGGAATTGATACTCTGTGCTCATGACATGTAGAAATGCAACCCTAAGTTCACTGCGGTGGCCAGAATCTTGAGAAAGGCTGAAACTCCTCTGTCTGTAAACCAAGGGACTGGGGCATGGCCAAGCACAGCACAGCCTCAGAGCTAAAACCCACAACACAGAAGACACAGGAGACCAAGACAGTCAGATTTCTCTGAAATGTAGACCAGACTGGTCTACATAATTAAGTCTGGGCTGGACCTTCGGCTGATAGATACAGACACTTTAATACAATAGTCTAAAAGTTCTAAGTGACACATTTTTCCCTTAGAAGTACTATATAGGTTTTGCCTAATAATAATTAAGAATGTCCTTAGTAATTTAAAAATAAATCCCATCAAAAAGAATAAATCACATCAGTCAAATTTATGTAAAGAAAATGGAGAATATGGTATATTTATCACATTAGATATGTTAATAATTTCAAATGGAAAGAAAATTATTTTTCTGTTACCAAAAAGCATTCTACCCTAGAAAAGCTATAGTCTGTTAGTCAAGATAAGGACCCCCCAATAATTTTTGAATTATTATATTAATTTTTATAAATTCAAACGCATGTGTTTTTCCACTAATTTTGGTGATTGTTCTTTAGAGAAGCCCAAAGAATGTCTATACAGACACATGCTAACAGATATGTGAAACTATCACTGTCTTCAATCCTCACATAAAAACAAGTTGTGAGCTTGTCTTACAAGGGATAAAATTTAATATTGTGAGAAATCAGTTAGGGGTAGGCTCCTTAAAGGAATGTATTTGTAACTGAATTCAGATTTCTTTAATATAGGATTGCTTTGTCAGCCAAATTATGGTTATTCTTATTTTCTCCACATTCCTGCCTGATAATCAGAGATAGTTCTTTATTAAAAGAAGTACCGGACATCCCTCTGTTTCCTCTTTGCACCTACCTGCTCTTGGTAACCATTCTCTGGATTTCTTTTCACTTTTTCCTGACATATGTCTATGTGTATGTGACTGACTCTTATAGTAGGGAGATTGTGTTTCTACGAGGATTTGAAGTAACATTGCATGATTGAAATGAATTTCTACTAGAATTTAAAATATCTCATTGTTTTTTAATTTAGTGCCTGGAAAACGGGATGTTGAAGAATTTGCATGCTGTCCTCTGTACATTTCCTCTCAATTTATTCTTTTTAATTTTGGGGGACATTTGAGAAGTTTATCTGTAGTTCTTGGTAGGCACAAACTCAGAGCAGTATTCCTGCCTCAGCTTCACAAGTGCTCAAGCATGCAGGTAAAAGGCAACGTGCCTGGTGAGGTAGAATTTTCTGTAGTCAAATAGCTCTTCTTTTTAAGTTTGCCAACTTTTAATTTTATATATATATATGTATATATATATATACATATATGTATATATATGGTCACTTACTTTGGAAGGCTGAGGATTGAGACTGTAATGCAGCTGCAAGTTATCAACTAGAAATATCATTTTGGAAAGAGAATTTATACATTTCACTCCTTCTTTTATCTGTGTAGAACTGCAAAGGGTGGAAAATTGAATCTTATGCTACTATCCGGTCAACAAATATGCCCATGCTAGCAATACTTTATGACTTTTCAGAGGCGTAGCGAGTCCAATCCATGATTAAATACAAACTTTAACCTTCTTGCTTCACACAGAAAATGAGATTTGTATCAAGGACTTTTTTTCTCTGATGTTGAGCCCAGCAGAAAGTCTCATTTTGCTATCCAGATTTTCTTTCTGCCATTTCTATCTGCATCCCATTAGCATAATATTGAAAAATTGAAGCAACAAAATAAATTTTTTACATAACTGAGCAGTGAGAGAAATGGAATATCCATAACTATTTTCTCCTGCATATTACTTTGGGTTAGGGGCAGTGCACCACATTAAATGGTTACAACTTTTTTCTTCGTTTTGTTTTGTTTTCTTGAGCCTATTGCCTCTCCATATTTATTATTTCAAATATTACATGCTAGAGGAGGATTAAATCAGCCTGAAGTGTTTCTTACCTATATATATAAAACTCATGTGAAAATGAAAAGTGCATTCAAGCCATCTATAACTATTTCCTCAATCCTGTTACAAAATAGGTCCTCTTTCACCTTTCATTTGGTTATGTTTTCTTGTCTCAATTCATATCTTGTTGAGCTTGATGTCTTAACAGTGTTAAACCAAATTTCCCTAAATTGTTAAGACAACCTAATAGAAGAAAAAGCATTTCAAAAACACTATCCTGCTTAAATAGTTATTATAAGCCGGAAATCATCTACTTCTGGTGGCAAAACATTGCTCCTTAGATCTTTAGACTTTCCCCAAATAGTCACTCTTAGGTAGGCTCAAAATATTCAGGTTGGCCTACTTTCAGGAATTTGTCAGTGTGAGCTACCCCCTTTTGAGAGTCAGAATAAATACATGCTTAGTGTGGATAGTGGTGCTACATTACAGTCCAAATAGTGTCATGTCCTGCTTGCCAATGTATATTTTTGCTCCAAATGCATATTCAAATTGGATGTTTCCATGATAAAGCCTGTGTACATTGATTGGTGTACTCATGGAGATAGTAGTTAATTTGTATGAAATGACCCAATGAATGCATACAATTTTCTTAAAAAGAAAATGAAAATGGCCATGCATTTACCATTCAGCCCAGCTGCCAACCTGTGATCAGTGCATCGTTAGAGGCTTCAATCATGAATACATTTTAGTTACTGAAATAGCCCTGCAGGGCTCTAGGTTGTTAACTTACAATGAAATAGATTTCACTGAGCCTACAAAGTAAGTAAGTTACAGCTTAGCTTGGAGTATTTTGCTTGTTTTATTTTTAACTGCCTTGGAAGTCATATGTATTTTTTCTCTTTGTTTTATGTATGCAAATATATTTGGACGGAGAAAATATAAATGAGTATCCATGAAATAATTATGATAGCATTTATTCTTATAATTTGACTCTCACAAACACAGGTATAGGGGATTGTCTACTACTAGAGATGTGCTGGACATTTACCTGAGTCAACTTGCACTGAAAAGGTTTTTAGAAATAATGATAACTGAAAGGTCTTTATCAAGAAGCAAAAAAATGAATTTATATAATAAAAATGAGGGTGCTTCAAAGATAGCATTATTGTAGACATGGGGACAAAAATGGACTTAAAGATCTATGATGCACTGAATTCTCAATTATTTTCTCCAGATTATCATGCTTTGTTCATTTGCTCCATTATTCAAGCACCTATCTGGGAAGTATAGGATCTAAACATATGCACTCTGTCTTGCCTAGAGCTCCATCCTGAAAATAATAGAGCTGGTTTATACAAGTGATGTCTAGATCACTCATTCTCATCCTTGCTTTTGTTCTATATACGATTCAAAGGGAACACGGGTCCATTCTTTCCTCTGACTTCCTTTTGGCTAATTCAGCTGTGGCTATAGGAATCATTCTAAACTGGATCGATTATATTTTTTCTGCTTTCCTACTCACTATCTCTTTCCAGTCCACTGAGAGCTTCCATGAAATTAGATAACTGCCTCTGAAATTGAGTCACCTTTGCTTCCAAATGGTATCATACTGTAGTGATGACTCCATGGCCAACTTCCTAATAAAGCCTCACAGAAATCTAAGTATTAACATTTCTAGCCATGTTGAGGTGGTTTTGTTCAGGAACAGAAACTAGCAAAGGATGCCAGAATAGCTGATGGATTTAAAGAAACAGTCACAGAATGAACTACTAAGTCTAGCAAGAAAGGAAGGACATCCTGGTGTAGAAAGGATAAACAAAATGAAGGTGATGGTAGTTCATGTGAAGCTGTAGATACAGCACAAAGCCTAGGAGAACTGAGATGAAGAAATTATACCCGAATTTACTCTATTTCAAACAAATGACTAGCATTTCTGATTATGGCGTGCCCAGGAAACAAACCTAATAGTGTCATGGTCTCAAGATGTTGATAACATAGTTTATACAGGTGAGTGATGGGTCAAAAAAGGAAATAAAATGAAAGTCACCAGCTCTTCAGTGGATTCTGCAACACTGTTGCAATATTCCTTGTATATAATTTATAGGAAAAGCTATTTAATTAGAGATGAGAGATAAACAGGAACTAACATAATATTTTACATCATTATTAGGTTATTCTCAATGCTAAGAATGAGATTACTTTAAAGGGCAAAGTAAGTCACAGAGCTGAAATCAGGACCAGAATCCTGAACACATTCAAAAGCTTAAAAATCCAACCAACAAATTGGGAAAAGATCTTTACCAATCCTATATCTGATAGAACATTAATATCCAATGTATACAAAGAACTCAAGAAGTTAGACTCCAGAGAACCAAATAACCCTATTAAAAATGAAGTACAGAGCTAAACAAAATTCTCAACTGATGAATACCGAATGGCTGAGAAGCACCTAAAGAAATGATTAACATCCTTTGTCATCAGGGAAATGCAAATCAAAACAACCCTGAGATTCTACCTCACACCAGTCAAAATGGCTAGGATAAAAAACTTAGGTGACAACAGATGCTGAAGAGGTTGTGGAGAAAGAGTAACATTCATTCCTTCATTGCTGGTGGGATTGCAAACTGCTACAACCACTCTGGAAATCAGTTTGGCGGTTCCTCTGGAAATTGGACATAATTGGATCGAAGGACCAAGCTATACCACTCCTGGGCATATACCCAGAAGACACTTCAACATCTAATAAGGGCACATGCTCCACCATGTTCATAGCAGCCTTATTTATAATAGCCAGAAACTGGAAACAACCCAGATGTCCCTCAACAGAGGAATGGATACTGAAATTGTGCTACATCTATACAATGGAGTACTACTCAGCTACTAAAAACAATGAATTTATGAAATTCTTAGGGAAATGAGTGGATCTGGAGAATATCATCCTGAGTCAGGTAACCCAATCACAAAATGACACACATGGTATGCACTCTCTGATAAGTGGTTATTAGCCCAAAAGTTCAGAATACTCCAAGTACAATCCACAAACCACAATAAACTCAAGAAGAAGGAAGACCAAAATGTGGACACTTCATTCCATCTTAAAAGGAGGCAGAAAATACCCATTGAAGGAGTTGCAGAGACTAACTATGGAGCAGAGACTGAAGGAAGGGCACTCCAGCCTGCTATAGCTGTCTCCAGAGAGGCTCTAACAGTACCTGACTAATACAGAAGTTGAGGCTCACAGCCATCCATTGAACTGAGTACAGGGTCACCAATAAAGGAGTTAAAGAAAGGACTGAAGGAGCTAAAGGGTTTGCAGCCCCTTAGGACAAACAACAATATTAACTAACTAGTACCCTCAGGGCTCCCAGGGACTCAACCACAAACCGAAAAGTATACATGGTGGGACTGGTTGTTCTGGCAGCATGTGTATAGTAGAGGATTGCAAAGTCAATCATCAATGGGAGATAAGGCCCTTGGCCCTGTGAAGGTTCTGTGCCCAAGTGTAGGGGAACACCAGGGCCAATAAGTGGAAGAGGGTGGGGTGTCAACAGGGGGAGGGAGGAGGCAACAGGGGTTTGTCCTTGTTCTTGTTCTTGTTTTTGGAGGGGAAACTAGGAAAGGAGAAATCATATGGCATGTAAATAAAGAAAATATCTAATAAAATAAAAATAATAAAAAATGTAGGTAGTAAAAGGGCAGCTTATTTGTCAACTGTGCTTGTTATGCCAACATTAGGATCTTAAAATAAAAACACTACTACCACATAAAAAGCAGGGCATGGCTAAATTGTGGCTCTAGATGTTCTTACAACCGCTTTACTCTGGCAAGGGACAGAGAGAAGAGAGTGCATACAGGCTCAGTAACAGATCCTATCACAGTGAAAATAGGAATAGCATTGTAAGGTAGGATAGATACTCAATGTCCTGTTCTGGCTTGCATATGTGAACATATACACATACACACACACACACACACACACACTCACATATGTAAAACCAAGTACAGCACACAAATATACCACACACAAGTACAATGTATAATATACATACACACACACACATAACTCATTCACAACATACAACACACACATGCACCCTATGAACAACATACAGCAAACACATACACTCACAACACACACATGCATACATGTACTCAGCAGTCAAAATCTTTTTCCTATGTTTTAAACAATTCTCTTAGCACCCTTAACATATGTCTGTATATTCATCATAAATACCATTATAGACTACTGAATGACACTGATGTCCTTCTAAAATATAAAAATGAGTCCCACTTTCTGATTCAGCATCACCTTTCTACTGATTACTATAAATAAAAAAAAACAGACAGCATGAAATTAAAGTAATTGGTTTTTTAAAAAAGGAAAGAAAAAAGCAGTGTATATAAAAGGACATGTAATTCTTACCATAGAATTCATAGTGTTGATATTGACTTTTCCTTTCTTCCTCTATTTTGTGGCTTTAGAATATTTAACATTCTGATTAACTCATATCATATCAGGTATTTTCTTTTTTCAAATCAGAAAAACAAGCATATCAATTAGAGCAAATATAGATAGACAAATAAAAAGAATGGAGATTTCTGCAAGGGTTTTGAAATGAATATAAAAAAAAATCACAGCTGCACTTGTATGAGTACATATGTATTCCAGTACATACTAGATGTAGTGTCATATTGAACTGAGAACAGATAAGCATAGCCTCTGGAATGCGAGCCCAGGAACTCTCAGCAGTCTTATTGGAAATGGACTGACAGTCATAATGGAATTTTAAAAATGACTTCTGCTTACAGGAAGTACTGAATTCATTCCACAGACTGGGTCAATGACTCTTAGAGAATCTTTAAGTTCCATCTGGCATACTTGATATTTTACTGTATGTGTCTTTGTTATGTTTTTTTTTTGTTTTGTTTTTCTCATGACTGAATTAAAAGGCAGAAACAAAGGAAAGATTTATTTTAAAAACATGTTTCGAATACATTATGGAGTAGAAGGTATGGTATGGCCACTCAGTTCACAGTTTTGGGAACATAATCATAATACTGTACACATAACTGTCAACCAGAAAGTAGAGAGCTGGAAATAGACCAGAGGAGAGGTGTGATCTTCAAAGGTTTCCAATAGGGATATATTTCTATATCATCCCTTCTTTATAAGATGCCTACTGTTTCCAAAAGAGTGGCAGCACCCACTGAGGACAAGTTTTTAAACAGGAGCCCATGGAGAACATTTTATAAGCAGCCCCTAATAGTCTTTGTAGTCAAAGTGAGACTTAGAAAAAAAATATAACTTTCCCACAGGCACAAAGTCAGTATGATGTCATCAAAAGTTCTTACAATGTGTAGCCTTTCTGAGTTTTAGTCTATTATGACTGTGAATGTTAATGTCGTTATTGAATACTTATAAAACTTCCAATTGTTATCAATTAATTCTTCACATTGTCCAATGCAATAAAACTTACTTTATGGCTTATATATTATAATTATCATTGTATGTGTTTACTGAGGACCTATCTTGTCATGTATCATTTTATTTCTATGTTTTCTCCTCTTTATTAGCCAGGGTTCTCTAGAGAAACAGAATCAGTGAGATAGGTATATTATTAAATACTTACTAAATGATATCTTAAATATTGATTAAATATTAAATATAAACTGAATTAGTAATTTGTGTCACACTTAAGAGGCTGATAATACAGTAGTTGCTTAATTTCTTAAAGCTGGATACCTCCACAGTTAGAATTGTTTTGAAGTGGCAATATCCTACTGGGAAAGCCAAAAACCTGGGAGTTTCTTGGTTGACAGGACTGGATTCTTCAATAGTGACTTTCTGGCTCCAAAAGTCTATAGATTTCTGGAGATTCTCTGGTCATTAATTAAAGATAAAGGCCTGGAAACTGTGGTTCTGATATCAGTAGAACAATCAGTACTAATAACAGGTGAAATAAACTGAGTGGCAAGAGAGAAAGCCAAGGCGGCAAAAGGCCAGTAATCTTCATCTGCTATGTCCTGTATATTTGGAATACTACCAGAAAGTACTGGCCCAAGACATTGGGTCTTCCCAAATTGACTAAGGAACAATTAATTCTTTAGCTGAATTAATACGAATTGTCAATCTGTCTCTCAGATGATTCTAATTTATAGAAGGTTGACGTTAAATCTAATCACAACACTTCTGGAATACTTCTAAACCTTCATTTCAAAAGTTAGAATGTACATATGTACATATACATATGAATATACACACACACACACATATATATGTATATACAATTTATAATTATTTCTTCATTATTTCTTGTGTTCATACTAAATTGCTCCTCTTTGGAAGCACTTTGCTTTCAATGGTTTTGTCGATTACATTAAATGGAGCAAGCGTACAATGCCTTTCATTTTTGTGTTCCCATAAGTTTGTCTACATTACTACCAGAGAGTATATTACCCAATGTTATCATGAAGTTAGTTATTATTTCTGTCTTCTTCACACAGTATAATCAAAAGCTCTGGAATATGAATAATTTAGAGTAAGTATTCTCATTGTAAAAAATGTAAGAATAATAATACACAAAGTACTAATTTATCTTTGATTTTTTTGAATATCCAGAATGGTTACTTGAAGATTAAAGACTTCAAGATAAACTAGATACACTAAGTCTAGTAGATCAGGAAGTGTGTAATTGCCTTGAACTCACTGGTACAGGAGACAACTTCCTGAAAAGAAGACCAATGACTCAGGCTCTAAGATCAATAATTCACAAATATGACCTCATGAAACTGAAAATATTCTGTAAGGCAAAAATCCTCTATCAATATGACAAACTGACATCCTACAGATTAAGATAAGATCTTAACCATCCATATCTAATATAGGGTTAATATCCAAAATATATAAGGAACTCAAAAAATTAGACACCATCATCCTAAGTAACCCAATTAAAATATGGGCTTCTGAGCTAGACAGAATTCTCAGCAGATGAATTTTGAATGGCCGAGAAGCATTTAAATAAATTGTCAAAGCCCTTAGTCATTAGGGAAGTGCAAATCAAAATGACTCTGAGTTTTCCTATAACACCTGTCAAAAATAACTAAGATTAAAAAAAAAAAAAAAAAAACCCTGAAGTGATAGTACATGCTGGCAGGAACATGGAGCAAAGGAAACTTCTCCATTGCAGGTGGGAGTTTAAACTTGTACAACCCCTTTGGAAATCAATTTGACAGTTTCTCAGAAAATTAAGAATTGTTCTACTTCAAGACCATGCTATAATACTCCTGGGCATTTATCCAAAAGATGCCTCAATATATCATAGGGACTATGGTTCAACTAAGTTCATAGTTGCTTTATTCATAAGTCAAAAATTGGAAACAACCTAGATGTCCCTAAACTGAAGAATGGATAAAGAAAATGTGGTACATCTACACAATAGAATACTACTCAGCTATTAAAGTCAAAGACAAAATGTAATGGTAAATTGATGGGACTTGAGAATACTATCCTGAGTGAGGTAATCCAGAATCAAAATGACTTGTATGGCATTTACTCAGTTATAAGTATATATTAGCCATAAAGAAGAGGATACCCACACTACATTCCACAGTCCCAAAGAAGTCAAACAAGTAGGAAGGTTCAAGGGAGAAAGCTTGAATCTCACTTAGGAGAGGAAATAAAATAGTCATAAGTGGTAGATGAAGGGAAGGAACTCGGTGGGAGAGGGGACAGGGAAGGGAATGTGGGAGTTTGGGATTAGGTGTAGGAGAGACCAGAAAAGAGGGACAGAGGGCTAGGAGAATGAATGAAAATCTGCTGCTGGTGTGGGTAATAGGCATCTTGAGAATGTGCCAGAAACCTGGGACTGAGGATGCTCCCAGAAATCAATGGGGATGATATTAGCTGAGGCTCCCAGTAGATGGGATATGGAACCTAAAGAGGCTATCTCCTGTAGCCAGACAATAACTTCACTGGCACAGTAAAGAAAGTCATCAAATCTCCCAGAAAACTTTCAACCCCAAATTTTTCCTGTCTCCAAGAAATACAGGGATGGGGCACGGTGTAGATACTGAGGAAAAGGCTAAGCATTAACTCCCCCAACTAGGGACCCATCCCATGGGCAAAAAACAATCCCTGACACTCTTAATTATAATGTTATGCTTGTAGAGCAGAGCCCAAGCATACCCTCCTCTGAAAAGCTCCTCCCAGTATCTGGCTAAAATAGTTGCACAGACCTACAGCCAAACATTGGATGAAGCTTGGGGACTCTTATAGAAGAGTTGCAAGAAGAATTGAGGGATCGGAAGGGAATAGGAACCCCACAGGAAAACCAACAAAGTCAACCTGAACCCTTGGAGTATCTCAGAGACTGAGCCACCAACCAGAATATACAAGGGCTGGACCAACCCCATCCCCTCCCGCACATATGCAGTTGATGAGTACCTCGGTCTTTATGTGTGTCCGCAAACAACTTGAGCAGATCTATCTCTAAAGCTGTTACCTGTCTTTGTAATATACTCCACTAACTGGGCTCTCTTGTGTTGGGAGCCAAGCACCCCCTATCCTGAGAAACTGTTGACCTTTATCCTGGTTGAACACCCAGAGCTGTTTATGCGGAACCAGCATTCCGAGAAAAACAACAAGATGTTTCCAGCCTGCGGTCAGCATCTGCCCCAGATGTCCCTTCCTCTTTCTTCCTCTCTCTGTGCCTTAGTCAACCCCCTCAGCCCCTCCCTATTTCCTCTCTCTGTGTGTTTATAATCAGGCCTTTAGCCTTCATTAAACAGACCTTGACAAACATTTGCTTGGTCTCACTTCCTTTTTTCTGCCCTTTTTTTAGGCTCAGTTCCCCTCGACACCCCCCTACCCAAAAAAATGAGTCCTGCAGGATGGGACACTCTTGTCTGGACTCTGTGGGAGAGGATCTGCCTAACCCTGCAGAGCCAGTTTTAGGGGAGGATATCACCATCTGAGAAGAGCAGGCAAGGGCACAAGGGATTGGACTGCATGAAAGGGGAACCTAGAGGGAGAGCAGCAATTGAAATGTAAAGTGAATTAAAAAAAAAATCAAGATTCTCTGGAGTCTAACTTCTTGAGTTCTTTGTATACCTTGGATATTAGCCCTCTATCAGATATAGGGTTGGTAAAGATCTTTTCCCAATTTGTTGGTTGCCATTTTGTCCTATTGACAGTGTCTTTTCCCTTACAGAGCTTTGCAACTTTATGAGGTCCCATTTGTCAATTCTTGATCTTAGAGCAGAAGCTAAATTTTCCCCTGTGCCTATTTGCTCGAGTTTCTTCCCCACTTTCTCTTCTATTAGTTTTAATGTATC
>NW_022196905.1:239396595-239402081 GCF_008632895.1 Mastomys coucha
TAAATATAGCTATCTCTTGAGAGGCTCTGACAGTATCTGACTAATACAGATGTAGAGGCTCACAGACATCTATTGATCTGAGTACTTCACTGAGGGTCCCCAGTGAAGGAGTTAGAGAAAGGACCAATGGAGGTGAGGGGTTTGCAGCCCCTTAGGACGAACAACAATATGAACTAACTAGTACCCTCAGAGCTCCCCAGGTCTCAACCACCAACCAAGGACTGAACCTGGAGGCATCTGATTGTTCTGGCAGAATGTGTATAGTAGAGGATTGCAATTTGATCATCAATAGGAGGAGAGGAGCTCGTCCCTGTGAAGGTTCTGTCCTGCAGTGTAGGGAATGCCAGGGCCAATAACTGGGAGAGGGTGGGGTGGCAGGCATGGGGAGGGGGAGGCAACAGGGGTTTGTTTTTGTTGTTTTTGTTTGTTTCTTTGTATTTTGGAGGGAAAACTGGGAATGGAGAAATTTACATGTACATAAAGAAAATATCTAATAAAAAAAAGACTGAAAAAAAATATAGAAAAAAAATCAAGAAATAGCACTGAAATGTCAGTCATAGATGTTAAGTAATGATTGTTTCAAGAAAGAAAATACCAAAACCAAACCAAATAATCAAAAAGGAAAGAAGAAAAAAAAAAGAAAACAAAACAAAACAAAACAAAACAAAAAGCAGACCAAGACAAACCAAAACAAAACAAACAAAAATCTGGGATTTAAATAGTAGCCATGTAAATTATGGAAGATAAGCTCATGGTTTATTTTATTGATGACCTTAAAGTTGACATAAGGAATGGAATATCATAATGAGAAATACAAACATCGCCTTACAGTGGTTCTTCCATCTTCATTAGGATACTATTTTTTCAAACTAGTCAATTAGGATGGAATCTCACCACATGAAATAGAATTTTCCTTGTACATTCGATAATACTTACATGCGGATCTCAGGTAGAAGGAGACTATTTTCATTCAATTGGCAGCACATTATCTAAGGATAAGAATGATAGGCATACCCAACCATTGAAAATTTAAGGGTCTCTAAGGGTTGTATGAAATACCTTTTATTAGAATATGTGGAGGAAAGTCAGCCTCCTAAAATCACAATAGATGCTATCAGGAATGCTCAGCTTATCAGTACAGAGAAGCATACCTTTCATGAGTGACGAAGGGTCTGAAATAGATATTTAAACAGAATGAAATAATGGAATCTAAGACTATCAGTATGGATCAGGGACCATCAACATAATGATGCTCTGATTAAAATATAAAGTCTTTAAGTCACATTCTTGTACACACACACACATACATACACACACACACACACACATAGAAATGTGCCATATCTAAAACCAAATACAAAAGAAGTGAATTTCCCACATATACAGTGAACTTTTATGCTGTCAAAAAACATAACAAAACAAAAAACAAACAAACACCCAAAAAGCCAATGAAAAACCAAACAAACAAAAAACTAAAACCGCCTTAATTTGTTGAAATGGCTTACCTTCAAGAACACATACCAAATCTTTACCAATATTCAATATAGCTGTTTGAGTCTACAATTATTTTATATATCTTACTTATACCAGAGGCAATAACAAGACTTTCAAATGTCTCTCCATATAATGTCTTTGTTTTATCAAAAAATTATTTCATATCCACATTACAGCATTAAAGTTGTTAATAGATTTTGCTCAGTGTAAAAAAAAAGTTAGTGTTATTTGTCATTGATCTCCAATGTGATGTATTCAATGATTTCACATTACAATATTTGTAAACACCAGATAATAATATAGTAATGTCTTGATTTGAAGGTAGGTCAGCAAGTTCGAAGAAAAGTTTGAAGTAATATGTCCCATACCAGCTTCACCAGAGTTAAATGGCTCTAAGAAGTAACCTAATTACTCAATGCATGAAGTTTAACCATCAGTAAAACAAGTATATATAATACACAATGTGAAAATTATTTTTAGTAAAGAGTATGCAGAACTATTATTGCAATTATTAATACTTGCAGGTATAGATATTATTAATATTTTATTCCTCAAGATTGTGGCGAAACAACTTAATTAATCCTTCCTCTCACTGGCTATTTATTAATTAGATCATCTGAGGTTTTTAATGTATTTAAAAGCTTTGAGTACCTGGAGATATGGCTTAGTAATTAAGATAACTTCCTGCTATTGTAGAGAGCCAGAGTTTAGTTCCTAGCACCCACAGTTGTCTCTGATGACAGCTCCAGGAGATCTTTCACACTCATCAGACTTGTGAGGGTACCAGGCATACCTATGGTACACCAACATACAGGCAAGCAGAACATTCATACATGTAAAATTAAAATAAATATAAGCAACTAAATGCTTTTATCATGTACCTCTCTGATTCTAACATTATAAAAATTTGTTAAAACTGTTGTAAAAATATAAACAACAAATACTAGGAACAAAATGTCAGCTGATGGCCTTCAGCCAAGAGTCTTTGGCTATCCGTGGACAACTCTAAGTTGAAGTTGCATTAAACTGCCACAGATAAAATCTATGCTGCTCTGGAAAGAACAAAAGGAATGTAATGGCAAGGTATATACTGTAAACAATTTAAAAAAAAAATATTTAGTGACAATTTGACTTGGAGGGAAGCAGACTTGTTTTTTTTTTCTCTGATTAAGATTTACAAAGGAATTTCCATTGATAAATTTTCTGAAAATTCAAATATATGATTTAGTCATGGATTAGATGTAAAATTTACTGATAGTTTTAATTCAACAATGATAATGTTTTCTAGCTTTTAAATAAGGAATATCCTAGATGTCCACAGTTAAAGGAAGTGACGTGTGTGCATACATGTGTGCATGTGTGTGTGTGTTGTTACAAAGTGTATAGATCTATATGTCTATATACATGCTTGTGGGAAAATTATGGTTAAATTCAGATATCTTCTTCAGTTACTTACTCACCTATTGTTGGATCCACCATTTCTCACTGGACCAGTAGCTTAGAGTTAATTGCTAGAGAGCCGTCCCGTGAACCCCAGGAATTCATCCATAAGAATATCCCCGCAGATATGATTACAATCTCACAGGCAAACATACCAAGGTTTTTACATGGATGGTGAGGATCTAAATTCAGTTCTTCATGCTTAAATGGTAAGTGTTTTCCTAACTGAGTACCTCTTAGTCCCTTGATTTTAATTCACAATTGCATAATTCATTGAGTTACATTTGAAAAAATCATGACTCACCTAGCATTGTATAACTGATTATAGAGTTAAAGACAAAAGATAGACTTGATGATATTTTACTCCTTATCTTTCCTCACATAATTTAAATATCAAGTCTCCACTTTTAGTATACATATCATGCTAGGTTTGATGAAAATCAATCAAATTTGGATCTATTTCATATACCATGCTTTTGTAAATTCATAGCAAACATAACTATTTACATTTAGGAAATCTTGAAAGAAAAGTATGTTTAGAGACACACATCATCTCTACTAAATTATTTGTAAAAATTTATAATGGTTTGATATTTGTAATATGTATACCTAATTTAACATAGCAGTAAGGAATCATGATTGTACTAATGCATCCTGTGTAGCTTTTATGTCTATTGTTTTATGTATCTTTATGTAAAAATATTATAAAAATATCTCAGTGAAACAGAATGCCTTTTCACATAGCCTAGAACTGTCTTAGTCTTGCATTTACAGGCAAGCTGATGAAAAGTGCAAGAATAAAAACTTCACATTGCTCCACCACCTGAATCACTTAAATTCTTTTGTTTTTAAAGCATTGCTACAAGCTATAAAGAAGGACACCTATGGAATGAAAGAGTATATGAAAGTTCCTCTTTCAGGGTTGACTTAAAAATTATATCTGCTTCCTCTGAGTTTAGTTAGACAAAAGGTGAAATAGAATTTTACAAAGGCTAAGGAGTGTTGAGCAGAGAAGAAACATATGGGGTGTACAATGTATGGTGATATAAAGAATAAGACACATACTGTTGAAAGACCCCCGGAGCTAGGGAGACCCTCACTCAAGTCTTGGGATGACATGACCACCCAATAACTCACTAGAGACTGATCTTGCTGCAAGCACACGAGGTTTATTTGGGATAGGCCAGTACCGGGGTCAATCTTGTAATCTTGTAGGCCAGAGGAGTTTGACCCAGAGCACAAGGAGTAAGGGGTATTTAAAGGGAAAAACCACAAACCAGTGGGAGTGAGGGGGGATTCCAACCCAAGTATTCAGTCTGTTAGGGAGGGGAACATATTCCTTCTAGGAATGTAATCTTCATCTATCGGCAGGGTGGAGAGCCTCCTGAACCAGTTGACCTTCATTCCTAGTTCCACCCTCATTGTGGATCAGTCAGGAGGGGCAGGTATCAGGAACCAGAGCCCTGAGGCTCTGAGTTAGCCAAGTTCCTGGAACTGGCTAGTCTACATTTTTGGCTTGTTACAGAGGTTTTCCATGACCTTTTAGGTAAAGGTTATACATCATACATTCCTAGTGACACATTTCTATTAAATGCTCTTATTTTAAAATTCTAAAATTCTCCAGCCCTTCACTGTTAGTATAAATAAACAAGGTTGCAACAGAAATGCAGCAACTGTTATGAAGAATTTCTTGAAGATTGATTCAACCATGACAAGAGAGTAGATATGTATGATTTTAATTGCCAACTTTTTCATTTCCCTCCCTTTAAACTTATCTCCCAGAATGGTAAGCAAAACGATTAATATTTGGGCTAGAAAGATGCCTCACTGGCTGCTCTTACAGAGAATCTAGGTTTAATATCTAGTATATGCATGGTGGTTCATAAATACTTGTAAGTCCAGTTTTAGATGATCTGAGACTTTCTTGTAAACTCTGCAGACATAAGGCATGCCTCTAGTGAATAGTCATATATGGAAGGCAAGCAAAGTTTCCACGCACACTTTGCATGACAGCAGTTTATGAGGCAAAAGCTTCATGGAAGCCAGTTTCCTGCTTCTGCATCGTCTCCTTGGCATTCTGTAACTCAGAGGTAGTCCAGATATGTCTTTATGAACTTGGGTGCTAGTTGCCTACCAAGATATGATTTAATAATAGCTAGACAAAATTGGACATTGCTCTCTGATCTTTACCAATATTCCAACATCTTAGCCAAACCCTGGCCTGGAATTTCATAAGGAAAGTTATCCATCCAGACTAATTGCCCCTGGCATTGTTAGGAAAATAATAAAGGGAATAGAGCATTGTAGTTTGCTGAGTGGTTGTCAACAATCCCTTGGCAAGTTTAAGTAATATCCTCATTCTCAGTCAAGTACTGCAGCTTAACCACTCCTAGGAATTAGCAAGAAAGAGACAGTTTCTACTAGCCCAGAAGATTAGCATAGTGGGCCTTTTACTAAGGATGGGCGAGACCTTGAGCGGAGGGTGTGTGTGTGTAAGAGACAGTGTGCAACAGTCAGCATTGAGTATTGAGATTCGAGAATAGAGGTTCGAG
>NW_022196905.1:239402091-239421522 GCF_008632895.1 Mastomys coucha
CACATGGGCCTGAGCATGCTCGGAGGCCAGGGGTGCTGCACCAGTCCAGAAGAGGTGGCTGCTTTAGACCCAGTGTGTTTCAGGTGACCTCAGATGTACCTCGACATCTGAGCTGCCAGATGTTTTATTTCTCTTTTGCAATGACTGTAAAAGTCTGATGCTATTTTTAAGAAATACATTCAGATCCTGCACTTCCTTGTGTTGTATCTGCCATTATTTCTTCACCTACACCTTGTCGACCTAACTAGGACCCCATTTCTCCTGCAGGTTGAGGGAGGCCCAGATCAGCCGGCCTGCAGCACAAAGTATCCATGTGCATCCATGCACTTACATAAGTAAGCACATGAGTGAATGAGTGAGTGAGCAAGCAGATAGATAGATAGGTAGATAGATACAAACAAAACTTTAAAAACATTAATAATATTTAAAAAGCCCATACCAATTCTTTAAATGGGCTTCACACTCTGCTTCCAGGATTTCCTTCCCTATTGGTCCATAATTTGTCTAATATTACACTTAATATTTCTGACTAAACATCATTAAGTCTTTTTGTTACATGTTACAAGAAATGTTTCTACCTCTAAGGTACCTTCAAAAGCTCTTTTCATGAAGAAAAAAAGTATCTATTCTTAGGGGTTATTGAAACACTCCCTCGAGGGGAGACCCTCTCTCAAGTCACGGAGGACACCGCCATCCAAAGACTCACAAGAGACTGATCTTGATGCAAACATCATGAGGTTTATTTGGGGGAAGCCAGGGCACTGGGGACAAGCTTGTAATCCTCAGAGGGGCAGAGGAGCTTGACTCAGAGCACTAGAAGTGTAGGGTATTTAAAGGAAAAAAACACAAAACAGGGGGAGTGAGGAGGTAACCAAGGAAACATGAAACATAACATAAAAACAGTGGAAAATTTCAGAGGGACTCAACCCATGATTTAGTCAAGGTCATGAGGAAAAAATCATACTCATTATTCTCAAGAATGTGGTTTTATCATAGTCATTGTCATTCACTTTGTGGTTGACCACTCCCTGGAACCACCTAGATGTCTTACATCCTGCCTTTGTGGTCAACCAGTTTCTGGAACTAGCTGGCTTACATTCTTGGCTCGTTTCAGAGAAAGTGTTCCATGTCCTTTAAGTAAAAGCTTATATACTATATTTCTACTAAATGATCTTTTCTTCTACCATTCATTATCACTTTTTGCTTGGAATAATTTTTTTTTTCAAAATGACTCCTCAATTAAGATGGACATTTATAAACTACACACTCCCTTACTAGTTTGGAATTTCCAACCAGTATAGCCTCATAACAGAGTGTGGCAAAGTTTCTATCCTCAGTTAACAGTTCATTGTGGTATAATGTGGGAGGGAGTCAAGTTAATCAGACATTGAAGCCTACTTGATCATAATCGATATTTTTGTTGTGTTCTTAAATTTAGTTGATAAGTCATGCCCACAAATTCTGAGACATTATTAAGACAGCAGAACCTAAAGGAAGGGCAGATTGCTGGTCTGGGTTGGTGTCCACTTTTCTCTTTCTGTATCTTGCTGAGTATCTTCTCATACTCAAGATACTAGAACATAGGACTCCAGACACCACCAGCTTGACCTCTCTACAGTCAGTGAACTGCATGTGAAGAGTGGAGGAAAGGATCATTTAGTAGAAATATGTGGTGTATAACCTTTTACTTAAAGGGCATGGAAATTCTCTCTGAAATGAGCCAAGAATGTAGGCTGGCTAGTTCCAGAAACCAGTCCCTCCACAAAGGCAGACATCTAGGTGTTTCTAGGGAGCGGTCAATCACAAAGTGAATGACAATGACAATGATAAAGCCACATTCTTGAAAATAACGAATATGTAGGATGTTTTCCTCGTGACCCTGACTCCTGACTCCTTATGACCCTGACTCCTGACTAAATCATGGGTTGGGTCCCTTTAGAATTTTCCACTGTTTTCATGTTATGTTTCCTTGGTAACCCCCTCACCACACCCCCTCCAGTCTGTGATTTTTCCCTATAAATACCCCTCACTTTTTGTGCTCAGGGTCTAACTCCTCTGCCCTTACATGGGTTACTAGCTTGGCCTAGTATACTGGTTTCCCCAAAATAAACCTCATGCTGTTTGCATCAAGATGGGTCTCTTGTGAGTCTTTGGGTGGCCGTGTTTTCCTGGGACTTGAGAGAGGGTCTCACCTTACGGGGGTCTTTCACATGGATACCTTCTTGCATTGGTGTGCATCTGTCAGTTTGCACAGAGCAAAGCTCTGTCCTAGCATCACCTTGGGTTACTTAGGAATCGCCACAGGAACACCTCAGCTAATAACAACTCAATACAACTCCAGTCCCACCACTGAAAGGCTTGCCTAGATACAAGAGATGGTCTGTTCAGACTCACTATCTTCCATTACTAGCAGTTCCCACTAGGATCTTCTACAATATCCTTAAAATGCTCGTGAGTTGCAGCGATCTCTTCCTGTGTGTTCTTTCTCTATCTCATCTAACCCTCCCACTTGAGTCCTCCTGCTCCAGTCCCCACCCTCCCCATGCCCACCAATAAAACCTATTTTATTTCCTTCACCCAGGGAGACTCATTTCCTATTCCTGATTGAACAGGAATTGCTTTGGGCTTCTTTCCATTTAATTTGATGTTGGATAGAGGATCTCTTTTAACTGCCTATATTATGTTGAACGATGTTCTATATGAAATGAATCTCTCCAATACTGTTACCATGAAGGCTTGTTACCTTTTGTCAAAGGCCTTTGATTTGTTTGTTTGTTTGCTTGTTTTTGTTTTTTTAACTTTCAGTTTTTTTATATGGTTGATTACATTTACTGTTTTTTTGTTTCTTGAGCAATCCCTGTATATCCAGAATGAAGCCTACTTGATCATAATCGATGATGTTTTTGTTGTGTTCTTAGATTTGGTTGGTAAGTATTTTATTGATGATTTTTCATCTAGTTCATAAGAAAAATTTATCTGTAATACTTTTTGCTGAGTCTTAATGTGGTTTGGATAGTAGAGTAGGGGCAACCTCATAAAATGAATTAGGAAATATTCCTTGTCTTTATATTTTCTGTAATAACTTGAGCAGTATTGGCATAACTCTTCTTTGAAAGCCCAGTAGAAATTTGTGCTAAAGCAGTTTAGCTGGCCCTGGTATTATTTTGGTTGGAAGACTTTCACGGCTTTTTCAAGTGGTTGCTGGGATTCAAACTCAGGTCCTTGTGCTTGAATGCAAGATAGTTCCCCATTGAATAACCTTCTCTTAGTTCCCACAAGTAGACTTGATTTGGTATTTATAACAAGAATTCCTAATCTTTTAAAATACTGTTATACTTATTATATTGTATATCAGCCTCATAGTTAAAGGTAGGCACTTGTTGTATAGCTATATATTATAGAGAAAATGTTTATTTTACTAGAACAAGCTGACTGCCCAGTCAAAGTTATTTGAGAATCCTGATTCTGTTCCCATGCTAGGATGCTATACTTGAAACACATTTGAAGATCCCATATTATGAAATGCTTCCAGCTATGTCTTCTTTTGATTATTTATTATTTTATTTATTTATTTATTTACATTCCAAATGTTGTTCCCCATTCCTGGTTTCACCTCCATGAGTTCTTCACCCCACATCCTCCACTTTGTCTCTGAGAGGGTGTTCCCCTATCCACTGGGGCATTACTTTTCTACAGGACTTTAAGCACATTCTTTCTCATTGAGGCCAGACAAGGCAGTTCTCAGCTATATATGTAGTGGAGGCCACTGACCAGCCCATATATGATCTTTGGTTGGTAGCTTAGTCTTTGGGGGGTCCAATTAGTTGATATTATTATTCTTCCCCTTCAGCTCCTTCAGTTCTTCCCCTGACTCTTCTATAAAAGCCCCTGATCTCAGTCCAATGTTTGTCTGTAAGTGTCTGCATTTGTCTCAGGTCCTTGTGCTTGAATGCAAGATAGTTCCCCATTGAATAACCTTCTCTTAGTTCCCACAAGTAGACTTGATTTGGTATTTGTAACAAGAATTCATGATCTTTTAAAATACTGTTATACTTATTATATTGCATATCAGCCTCATAGTTAAAGATAAGTACTTGTTGTATAGTTACATATTATAGAGAAAAATGTTTATTTTACTGGAAAAAGGACCTGCTGGTAGAGCTTCTCTGAAGACATTCTAGGCTCATTTGTTTGCCAGCAGAACATGGCATCAGTAATAGTGTCAGTGTTTGGTGCCTGTGCAGGGGATGGATCCAAGTTGGGGTGTCTTCTTCCTTTTTTTGTTATTATTAATTATTCCATTCGTTTACATCTCACATAATATCCCACTTCCCCGTTACCCCCTCTGCCCCCACCCATCCCACATCCGCCCTCTCCCTGTATGAGAGTGCCCCACTGCTCCAGCATGCTTCTACTCTGGGGCATCAAACCTCCCTGGGACAAATAGCCTTCTCTGCTATTGCTGTTAGGCATGGCCTGACATTCTACATATGTATCTGGAGCCAACTTCTTATTAAATGGATGAGTGTAAATTGTTGAATGCAGGAAGCATGGGAATGCAAGGCATTACTTAGTATTCTGAAAATTAAAGTCATTAAGTGCATAAGAAATTTTTCTACCAAAATGCTAAATTACTTAAAAAATATAAAATAAATTAATATTATACTCTCCCTGCTTATCTTTAGACCTAAGTAGAAAAATACTATTAATTTCAAAGAGTAAAGAATAAACTTCTATAGTTCAGAATACTCCAGGTTTATTTCAGCCTGTTAATAACATCTATTCAAATCTATCTTACAACTGAAGTTGACAAGCATATGTTCTCTTCAAAAAGAAAACACTTGTAGATATTGCACAACCCACAATTTTATCTGCAGTAAACACTAATGTTTTCTCTAAATATTGCTAAATTATTTGCTAAATGGGAAGGCAGTAGTTGGATTATGTTATCACTCCTAGAACTACTCTCTAAATTGTGGCACTTTGAAAACAGATAACTGTCAGTTTTCATCAAATGATTGGATATAAGCAGGTTCTTCGATTAAATAAGATCAAATTGGATTTGAGGCTGTCAGATTTTCACTTGGCTTTTTCAATCATGATTTAAATTGTATTTCTGTATATACCATGATATGATAATATATCAGGCATGCAAAAGTTATTTATGTTGCATTTTTAAAAATTGGTTAAAGAAGGACTGGGTAGTTTAATTTGTATGTTGTGTAATGAAGCATGTGTTTTGTAGTAGTGCCCCCTCTCCAGAATGATTATGGGAGGAAGCCTGATTTAATTGTGTTTCCATAGCTCTAAGGTATGTGCCTCTGCTTGAAGATAGTATGTATTCTTATAACCAAAGGAAGATTCAACTTGTAGTAACCGAAAGGATTTTTTTATCATTAGCATAATTCATCATGGTGTCATTAGAAAAAAATTATTCTAGATATAATTGCCTCTTTTGTAATTCCTCCCATGCACCTCACCTGAAGGATAACTTACCCTTCATGTACTCATAGTTTCTTTCACTCTGTTAGAATTTGGATCTGGAATGTTCCCCCATAGGCACCAAAAATAAAGTATGAAACCCGGCTTCATATTATGGGAAGGCACTGAAACTTTGAAGTCATATGACCATGCAGGAAGTCTTGATGACTGAGAATCTTCCCTCAACAGGGAATGTGGGTCCTACTTTGTTCGCTCATTGTCTGTGTTCTTAGAACTAGCAGGCCATCATAGCTGTACAGATCAACCACATGCTGTTTGTTTACTTTGTGGTCATCAATAATGGACTTGAAAAATACCAAACATTTCTTTCTTATTTATTTATTTATTTATCTACTCATTTATTATGAAATTATTTTACTTATTTACATTCCAAATGTTGCACTCTTTCTGGTCCCTTCTCTGCAAGTTCTTCACCTCATCACATCTCCTCTTTGCCTTTGAGAGGGTGCTCCCTCTATCCAACCCCATCTCATCCCCACCAGCATCCCTTTTCCCTGGGTCACCATCCTTTCCCAATGTGGGCAGATAAGGCAGTCCTCTGTTACATACATTCTGGGTCCCATAGACCAGCCCATGTATGCTCATATACTCTTTGGTTGATGGCTTATCTCTGGGAGTTCCGAGGGGTCCAGATTGGCTGATACTGTTCTTCATCTTATGCAATCCCCTTCAGCTCCTTCAGTCCATCCCTTCTATAAAGGTCCCCCAACATTAGTCCAATGGTTGTCTATAAGAATCTGTGTATCTATTCCAGGAAGCTTCTGGTAAAGCCTCTCAGAGGATATCACAGTACAAACTCACTGAGTGGATATTAGCCAAGAAGTTCAGAATACCCATGATTCAACTCACACACCATATGAAGCTTAAGAAGAAAGAGGGCCCAAATGTGTATGCTTCAATTCCACATAGATAGGGGAACAAAATAATTATGGGAGGCAGAGGGAGGGAAGAACCTTGGTGGGAGAGAGGAGGGGGGAGGAAAAAGAAGCAGGATTAATAATGGGGAGGAACAGGAGAGAAGCCCAGAGGGCCAGGAGAATAAGTGGAATTATGTAGCAGTATGGGGGACAGGGCTGGCTGAACCTCTAGAAAGTCCCAGAGTCCTGGGTTGTGAGAGGTTCCCAGGACTCACTGGGAATGACTTTAGCCAGAATGCCCAACAGTGGGGAGATGGAACCTGAAGGGACCACATCCAATAGAGAGACATTTCCCCGAGATGAGGAATGGTCCCACCTACCCAATTTTAAAATTTGTACCCCAGAATTGTTCCTGTCTAAAGGAAACACAGGGACAAAAGTGGAGCATAGACTGAAGGCAAGGCCATCCAGTGGCCAACCCAATTTGGGACTCAACTATTTGCAGGCACCAAACCCTGACTCTATTACTGATTCCATGCTGTGCTTCCAAACAGGAGCATTACTTTTCTCTCCCTTTAAAGTTGACTTTCTCACAGGCAGTTTTGAAAATAATACAAAACCAAAACAATACTCTCACATATAGCAATGTTTCAGGTTTTAATAAAATTGTTCAGTAGACTATATCTTGTCACCTTTGTGCAGTCATGTAGAAACATGACCCCTGCTTAAGCAGCATGGACAAGATACTTTCTTTCCTTCCAGGTGCATATGGACAGAAGGCAATGCATGTGACTTCTGTATACTTGTTAGTATTCACAGAAGAAATAATACGGTAGGTGTATAGATGTGGTAGCTCTGCAGAGCTTATACTGAGGACGTGGGTTATCAAGAATCTTGTGTTCTAAGTTATTAAAGATTATTTTTGCTTTAGAAATACTCTTGGAATTGCCTACTCAGAAAAAAAAAGATTAGAATAAATATTTCCCAAACGAATGCATGATGCACTGGTCAAAGTTGAAAAAAAAAAGTTAAACTAGATTTCTGTGGGTGGCATAATAAGCTTTAATATATTCTTTAAAATGCTGCACTAACCAGAAAACATCAAATATGAGGACATACAAAACTGTCAATGATACAATAATTGTGTCCAATAAAAAGTTATACTGAAAATTATATTGATACATAATTTTTTCTACAGCTATGAGCATAGATATGTCTATAAATATGTGAGTGTAAATACTCAATATAATAAAACAATGACAGTCGCACATTAAGTATCACCCTTTGTAGGTGGAATGTTTACTCAACAGAATAGTTGTTTAAGGAGCTACTAAATAAAAGCATTTCACTCTGCCACTCTGTGATTTTCCTTCATACTTTATACCTTTTTATTTTCATAACTTAAATTTAAGATATCTAGTCCAGATGATGGGGTGTCATGAAACATATAAACCTTTATAAGAGAAACATACAGTAAACATTTAAGCTACACATCACAGATAGAGATTAAAAGTGTATTTAATGAATGGAACTAGCCATGGTTGTATTTAGGGATACCTATCTTTTTATTTTCTTTTATATTTCTTTATCTTCTGACCTTGCTAATGAACCCTAATAAATAGGCATGGCATTTGTCATGTAAAAACCCCAATTTAAATTGACTCTATTATGTCTCCTTTTACCTCCATTGATCACTCGGAGAATTCTTACTGATTTCTATCACGGCTCTGTGGGTACAGGAAAAATGCTTAAAAATAATAATATAAGACAGTATCCTTCAAAGTAAAATGCAAGCAATATCATTGAGTTAAAGAATAATTGTTAGCAAACATCTCTCTGTATTTAAACAACAACAACAACAAAAGAAACAAAACAAACTCTAGCTTCTATTTTATTTAGAAGGCACAGGCACAGCAACAAAATTTGTAGCCTTGGTGTCCTCCATCAAATCTTACCATTATTTCTATAGACGATATGCCTTCCCAGTGCACTGTAAGGTGAAATGTCTTAATTTACTCAGTTTTTGAAGAGATCATGGGTCAGGCATTTTTCACCAAACATAAAGATCTAGAACTATAAATCAAGCCAATATTCAATGAGTGAGAACATGTTCCTTGGGAAACCCTAGAAACAAGATTATTATATTCTACATTATGCAAAGTTTTATTCCCACAGGCAAAACAATTGATACTGTTAGGCTTCTATTTTTAAACCAATTCTTCCAAAAATTTTGGACATTTATGTACTCGGTTGTGCATTTCCTGTGTGGAAATATGCACACACGTTGAGGAAAACATGGCCAGGATTAAATGAGCACTGTTCATTCTTCTGCATTGTTTACTTAATGTAGCAAGCAGATGCTGATGTCCATGAAGGGTCAGTGATACAGGCCTCATTAATAAGCCAGACTACAAAGAAATCATTTTCTATCTCCTTCCACTTCCCTTTTCTTAGTTTTTCTTCCCCTTCATCCTATTATTTACTTCTCTGTTCTGCCTTCATCTCTTGTTCCCTGGTTCTCACATAGTCCAGACTGCCCTTGAATTTGGTATGTAAAGGAGCACAAACTTGAACTTTCAATCTTCCTATTAAGTAGGAAAACATGATTGAATCATGGAGATTGTGTAGAAACCTTCTAAAGTAATTCTACTTACAGCATAAATTAGAGTCACGTTCTTCATTGCATTATAGTTGTGGCTTACCCAGCATACCTGCAGTTTTCTGTCTATGCACTTATATGCTATACTAATTACTCCACTGAAAAGGGACTTTTTGTTTGTTTTCTAAGTTAAGCTTTCTTTTGCTATCTAAATTTTTTTTCTCTTCATAAAATAATGAGTAAATTGCCACAGCACTTAACTTGTAATTACATTCTTACTCTTTATTCATTTGTGTTACCTTAGTTCATTTTAAGTGCTAGGAGACAGTAATTTTGTAAAAACAAGATAAGTTCTCAATTCTGTCACTTATAAAAGGAGTTATCATACTGAGTACTCATATGTCAACAAATGTGGGTATGCCTATGGCATAAAAATTTTGTTATTTGGAACTAGCTTTGTATATGTGTATGTATAGTCATGTATTTGTTCTCATGAAACTTGTGAGTTCAAAAGAAAGCAGAGGAACACTGTGGTTTCTAAATTCAAGACCATGCAGGTTTCTAACCTCAGTTTGATATATAAATCACTTTGTTGTGATAAGCAATATAAATTATTTACAGGAGGCGAACTTATTGTTTTCTCAAAATGGATGGTTTATACCTTCAAAAAGATGAAGTCTTAAGTTACTAGAGTTTTTTCCTGTAAAATGCACAAAATTAACAGTGTATTTGCATGGCTTTGATGTTGAGTTGGTCTTTTAAACCCCATTAGTCTGTGTATTAAGTGATTTACTTGGTAGAGTTTAACGAGATACACAGGGATAGGAAGAAAAGTCTTGAGTCCTTTTGGCAGAGTTTCAAATTGATTTCATGGATACACACTATGAGGGTCCATATACTTAAATCTTACATAGACAGGATTAGGAAGTGAGTCATAGGACTCATGTGTTTCTTGTGTATAGACCTTGTGGCTTTTGGCTTTAGAGCCAAGGTAGTATATCATCATGCTCTCGCTTGGCTCTCTCTCCCATTCATCTTTCAGTCCAACTTATGGCATGTGAATATGTGTTTCATGAATATGCTGCTAACCACATACAATTTTGCCTCATTTCCCCTTCTCAGTATAATCAGATAATATGGGAAAGTCTGCCTTCCTTTTTTAATTCTTTTGGAGGGACAAATGTTATGCATGTTAATAAGCAGTACAAACCATTAGCTGAACACATTCACTGACTTTTGTAGCTAATCCTTGTTGACAGGTGCCATGCCCTCCAATTTATAGCAGAGGAGCCTGTCAGAGACATTTAGGAAGTTGACCGGACGTGACAGGACATGAACTATTTCTATTGCTCCACACTTTATTTTTCTGTATAAAACTACTTGCAGTGTGTGTGTGTGTGTGTGTGTGTGTGTGTGTGTGTGTGCCCATGTGTTTGCTTCATTGTTCTCGAGATAAGGTATTACTGTGTACTAAATGTTACTATTTAGATATTATACTTTGGTTCTCGGCATCCATATACCAGCATCATCAGTATGAAGATTTTTTTCCTAGTCCAATTTCTTAAATTGTTAGACAGTAATTATCATTCTGAAAAATTCCCAGGGCTATTTTGACTGGAAATATGGTGGCTTCTAAGAGGATCCCCTGAGGTTATATTCTCTGCCGGTGAGCCAATACCTTTGCACAATTCTTCATTTATTGAGTTTATTTTTTTTGAAAATATCATATGGTTAAAAAATATATTCCTACTTTACTAGGGATTCCTGTATCCCTTTTATTTATTATATCTTTTCTCTTTATATCATTTCCATATTGTTGACATTTTGCTATTGTTATTATCACTTTTATACTCACGAAGCTTAAGAAGCATCATCAGTATAGTCATGGATTTGGAAATATCCATTGAGCCCTGAGAGTCTCCTCTGTCTGTACACTACTGAAGGTAGTACCTGCTCTTTCCCTTGTAGCCTATTGATGTTCAACAGTGAATGGTAGAGTCCTGTAATCCCTTGGCTGATCCTTGATCTGTGGCTGATTGTTGACAGCCAAAGGTATTGTGCAGTCATGACTACATTTTCTATGCTATAACAAGAAGGCAGCATTTTGCAGGCCTTTTCCCTATCTTCATGGTCTTGTGTTCTCTCTACTCCCCATTCCATGATTTTCTGTGAACCTTAGATGCCATGGAACACATATATACTGGTGGGCTATGAGCACCAGAGAGTAGTCATACATCTCTGTATTCACCAGTATTCATCTCAAAAAGAGGCTTCTCTGAATAAGGGTAAAGATGAACATACTAGTTTTCTATGGATATGAACACAAATATTTAGATTACAATTTGGGGTCACCTTAAAAAAATCCATAATAGTTCATCCCTAAAGTTTAAGCTGTTCTCAGTTGTGGGTTTTTGATCAGGTCTGTAGTACCATGTATAAAATCTTTCTTGTGGAGCAGCCTCAAGTCCAAGTAGAGAGTGGTTGATTCCTCCTATAACTGTGTTGACATTGTTGCACCAGTGCACACATCTTACCAGGTAGGATTGTAGATCATGAAATTCATAAACGGATGAGATTGAGGCTGACTTTTCTCCCTCTATATCTCACCTTTCAGCACCATGGAAACTAGTCAGCAGCAGAAAGCTTTCAGCTTACTTTAAGTTTGATTTGTCTGTACCTTAAAGGTAGCATGTGCTAGTTTAGTAATGGGTTCTTAGTAAATAGTTCTGGTGGGAAACCATGAAGACTTTCATTGACTTTTTCCTCTTTTTTATTGTTTGATGGTTGTTATTTTTTCTTCTTTATTTTTCTTATAGAAACCTAATCTTGTTATACATCCCTGGTTTGTCTAGTACTTGTTTCAAGAAACCAGACTGGCCTTGAAGTTTTAGCAATCCTGCTCTCTTTGCTTCTCAAACTCTGGGATTATGTGCATGCATGTGCCACCATGCCTTTTAAAACAGTTGACATATCTTTCATAAGAACCATCAGCCAGTTTTCCTATTCTCTTTCCTTGTTATTTTTTCAATAAAAGAATACATTAAGGAAAAAATGACACACATCCTGAATATATAGTGCATCAAAAAGGACCAAAAGTCACCCATATTTCAAATGATTATTTAATTAGTACCTTAACATGTGCACAGATACTTTGTTCAAAATTTTCACCTTCATTTGTCCCTTTAATAATAGCTCATTCCATCCTCATCACTTTCTTAGCCCTGTTAGAGATAATAACACAGTACTTATTAACACATGTGGACCTGATTTGTTACCTCTATGTCACTCACAGTATACCAGTGCTAAAGATGTTAATCAATTACGTAAGTGTAAAATTCAATGGGAAAGTGCCTCAGAGTTAATACACATGCTGCTTTGGCTATTTTTAGAAGACTTGTACAGACTCCTGAGTTCAAGGAAGCATTGACAGAGCCCTCTGAATGAGATTTAGCAAAGCTAACTCATAGGAGAGTGAAGGTAGAAAAACAACTTCCAGTTGAGTGGGAAGAGAATAGGAAAGGAGCCTGTGAGATGCAAGGACATGATGACAGAGACGGCAGAAGGAGCAACATGGGTTGGCATTGTGTTATGTAACAGGAAGAAAAAGGACCATATTTTTAAACCAGAAAAAGATTGTTTTACAGAAATACCACTTAAAACATGAAGTGCCATTTAATGATTCCTTTTTTCATGTATTATTACGAAAGAAATATCAGGACAAAACTGAATGATATCTTCAAATTAGTGTGTATAAGGGGGTTAATGATCCAATGGGGTGGGTAGGGAAACTATAGGAATAATGTCATAAATTATAGTGTTTGTTGACTCCTAATATACCATGTTCAAACTAAAAATTTTGTGATTTAATTACAATTAGGTAGTTTTAGAAGCTTCAGAACAAAAGTGGAAGGAATGAATAAGCTAGAATTTAGAAATCTTGAGTGGTGTTATATATGTTTATTTTCTGGGTTATGGTGATACTAGGGATTTGCACATAGATATGTACTTGTCAAACTGTGCACAATGAATATATATATATATATATATATATATATATATATATATATATATTCATATATATGAAGTTTTTGTGTGTCAGTTGTAAGATATACATCAATAAAGCTATAAAGTATTCAGTGTCTTATGTCAGAGATCTTTGTTGTTGCTTGACAGTCTAGTAGACTCAAAGGCCTTCTTCAAAAGGTTTTGCTGCCCCAAGTCAGAAGTCATGCACTCCTGTTTAAGTATAAGTGCTGCAGGGTTAGTAGCAAAACCTATGGACTATTTGTGAGGGACTCTTGATATATATTGCTATTATGTTAATTATTTTAGATATTGGATTAAGCTACATTCTATTTCTTTTATCTTTTAAAAATTGTTTTATTTATTTATATTGCAAATCTTTCCCCACTTTCCAGTTCCTCCTCCAACAATTCTTCACCTCATGTCCCCTCCTCTTGCCTCTGAGAGGGTGAGTTCACACCTACAATTTGTATTCACATAAATGATGTGAGTGCATGCATGTGTGGATGTAAATGTTCCTGTGTGTGTATAAGGGTACATGTGGCAGTGTGCTCCAAGAAGTTATATGCTAGTCATTGACACAGTTCTTGTTTTTTTCTTTTTCTTTTTTTTATTGGATATTTTATTTATTTACATTTCAAATGTTATCCCCTTTTTCTGTCCTCCCTCCAAGCCCCCTATCCCATCCTCTTTCTTCCTGCTTCTATGAGGATGTTTCCCATCCACCCACCCACTCCCACCTACATGCCCTGGCATCCTTCTACACTGCGGCATTGAACCTTCCAGAACCAAGGGCCTTTCCTCCTATTGATGCCCAGGAAGGCCATTCTCTGCTGTATATGTTGTTGGAGCCATGGGTCCCTCCATGTTTATTCTTTGGTTGGTGGTTTAGTCCCTGGGAGCTCTGGGGGATCTAGTTGGTTGATATTGTCTTTCTTTCTATGGGGTTACAAACCTCTTCAGCTAGCTCCTAAAGGACTGGAAAGATGGCTCAGAAGTTAAGAGTCATTCTTTTGCCGCTCCCAGACACTCATCCCTCAGGACTCCTCTCCAAGCCAAGGCTGGTCCTTGGCAATAAGCAGAAGGAAATCAGTTTTAACATTGGAGAATTTTGTTTACTCATTGATTATTTTGGTACAAATTCATTACATAATATGAGGTTAAAAATCTTTCTTAGCTGGGTGTCTGTTGAACAGTACTGGTATTATTCAACAGGTACCCAGTTAAGAAGGTTTTTTTTTTCCTTTATTACTATTGCTTATCCCAGGCTAGTTGGCTGTTAAACTTTCCAAGATCAACTTTTCTCTGCTTCTTGTCTTTGTGTTGGAGCACTGGGGTTCCATACATTGCTATACATAGCTTTACATGAGTTCTGGAAATTGAATTTACCCACTATGTCAGACCATGTCTGACTGTAAAGATAACTGACAAAGGAGGCAAAACCAGAAGAGCAAAAACAAATATATAAAAGATGGCTAATGTGTGTATAAGGTCTGCATGTGCCAGTTCAGAGATATCCATTTGGTAGCCTCCCGACACCAGCAGTGATGCTATCAAGTGCCCAGAGCTTAGCTATCTCCTGCTTGTTGTTACACAGACAGGAAATGAATGGACTCATCCTTTCTACAAATTTCCAATGGAATATTTTTCCACCCAGAAAACCTCCATTTTAAAAAATTTACAGGAAATCACTCTAGAAAACTGGATGCATCTCTAGTTGGGAATGGTTCAGAAATACTTATCTTTATGAGGCTACTTGTTCACCTATTAAACAATTTTCCACTGAGCTAACCCCTCGATATGTTTCTCATTGAATATCATTGGCTCCTCTCTTAAAATTAACTGTGTTGTGAAAATAGACAAAGGCTGTTAAAATCACTAGTAAAACTTCTCAAACTAAAAGTGTGCAACCATTTTATTTTGAAGACAAAATGTAACAGCAAAACAAATACTAATGATCATTAGTTCATGGTATATTAAGTAGCCTTGAAATGGTTGCCAGGGAAAAATATCGAGGTGCAATCTTCTGAGGAGAATTAAGCATAAAGTCCAATTTGGTAAATCTTTCTTTCAGAAGGGAAATAGGAAGCAATCACAAAGGACACAGCAGGGATGCTCTATTACATAGATTCATTCTCACTGTTAAAAAAAAAATCATCCAACTAAAGGGTCTGTAACGGCAAAAGACCCAGCTGGTTATGTTCAGCTCATGATGCACACTAAGTACCTACTCCTCTAAGTCAAAAATTTTGATTCATCTACTTACCTTGTTTAAGGGTAAGGAAAGTTCTTCATGGCTTTGCAATTTTGCTCCACTAGGGCCTTCCTCTCTAGTGATTTTCAGTACTCACAGACTATTAGGAAATGATGAAGCAGGCTTAGCCAAAGTACTTACTGTGCAAGAATCTCAACCTAAAAGCTTGGTAGGAGCTCCTATATGTAACCCCAGCATTCCTGTGGAAAGATGGAAAGCAGAAATAGGGGAACCTCCAGAAGACCATTGTCCAGCCATTTGTCATATGTAGTATTGAACAATCAGAGACTATCTCAAAAACTAGGGGGAGAGGACACCCAGCACCCAGGGTTTTCTAAGTCCTACAAGGGAGCAATGACATATTTCTAATCACACACACACACACACACACACACACACACACACACACACATACACACCACATGCAGTGGGGACAGATGGAAAAAGGTAAGGAAGGGTACTAGTCAAGATGGTAAGAGGAGTAAGGAACTGGGCAGTAAAGGAGAGGGGAAGAGAAGATAACATTTGCTACTTCGTATTTTATATGTAGTACATATTAACTCTGCAGATGAATTTACCTTTTGGAGAGTCAAGAAAATGACAAATATATTACAAGACAATGTCATTTTTCTGAGTATTTCTACTCATTCAAATAAATGAGCCTTGAATGTCTGCTGTCTCTCATTGATTTGGGGAAACAAATGATACTGTATAGAACAGGGTTGGTTATAGCCATTAATATTGGAGATATTTTCATTTTTGATAGAGAAGTGATTTCAAAGGAAGTTGTCCTCTGGCCATTGTTCTCCTGGAAATCTTCTTTTACATCCCAAGAAAAATTTCCTCATCAACCTTAGAACCACATCCTACCTCTTCAAGCTCTGGCATACCACACTGTTCTATTTTCTGACTCATCTGGACTTTGTGTCTCATGCATGGTTCTTCTTATAGTGTCTGTTTCCATTAGTCTGTTTTTGCAGACCCTGTTAAGTGTTAACATGGGAAATGACAGAAATGATTATATCTGATCCATGGTTGATATCCCTGTAATATGTGATGTTAATATATATTCACATCCTTTGCATGAGTTTTATATTCATGCAGCCTTGAATATGAACCAAGGTATCACTGTTTGGAATTTGTGTCTATTTTAAAGACCTGCTTTCTTAAGTTAGTACTTTTTAAGATTTCTAAATTTTCAGAAGGAAAGTATAATCATATAAAATCCACTGTGTTTTAGTCTTTGCCTGTAAGAGTGTCTACTGTATGCTAGGTACTCCAATTTCAACATTTCTGTTAGTTTGGTAGTACAAGATTGGCAATGGTCAAGCACAGCAATGTTTGATTATATAAGGAATGAATACAATAATGGTAGTATAAAATAATAAGTCTATACCCAGTATTTTACATGCTGACACTTGAGTCTACATGAGCCCAATGACTAAAGCCTAAAGTAGCATTTCTTTCTATTGTACTCTTTTAAAAAGGTGTCACTATAACTACACTAAATCCATGAATTTTTAAGCATGTGACGAATGCTAGAAAAAGGAGAGGCAGCCATTCCCAGGGTTGTAGAGAGAGAGAGAGAGAGAGAGAGAGAGAAAGGGAGAGAGAGAGAGCCATATCTATATCAATAGAAAGAAAATATGTATAAAACTTATTGATGGGAAATGAGGGATGACTGCTAGTAGACAATAGACAAAGATGATTTTTAGAGGAGGAATTATAAAATTGCTCTAAAACTGGTTTTGTTGGCAATTCTGCAAATATTAACACAGAAAAAGAACCCACTGAACTTTACACTTTAAGTGGGTGAACTAATATGGTATTTAATTGTATCTCAAGAAATTATTTTCTTAAAAAATGTCACACAAGTAAGAAATAATCTTAAAAGTTCTAGACAATCTTTTTTCCTGTTCTCTCATACAGACATGATAAGTTCATTTCAAGCCATTTCAATTGTTTCCATACTGTGAAAGAATTATCCGAGTAAAGCGTTTCAAATACTCACATTTTGCTAACAAAGGACTCCACATTCGCCCTGTGTGAGCATGCTTTTTAGTATTTTCCTATTAATCTGGAACTAATAGAGAAGCAGAAAGGAAGCTGTCTTCTTGGCCTTATTTTATTTTATTAAACTGTAGTGTATATATAAGGTAACCCATACAGCTCAATAAATTGAATGGATACTCAGTTCATAAAGGTGTCAGAATTTGTCAGAGAATGTAGCTACAGTGACATTTACTGGCTGGCATTTATTAGCTTTTAAGCACCGGAAGAGAAGGAGATATCTGGTTTAGTATTGTTGTTATGTTGTGAGCTCTCCTAAGAATTGCCTGTCTCCTTAGCAAGCCTTGTACTCCCTTCTCTCCACACTGCTATTATATGCACACAGATTAATTTCTGTCTGGAGCCTGGGAGTTTCATTAGATTGTTTTTGATGACTAAACTAACACAACTTGGAAGACCTTTGTACTGGATTTCCCAGAGAGTCAGAGGACTTGCCAAGAGGATTTTTGTAGGGAAGCCAAAGATTTTTATTGTACTGGTGATTTCATACATGGTCTAGGGAGAGAGGACCTTTAATTCTTTTACTTTACAGAAATCATCACATAACACATTGGAATATGAGCCTCTTGAGGAATTACTCTTTGGGTTTCCGAATTGCTTTCTTTGTGCTGAGTGAGGCTGAACATTGTGTACTGCAAAATGGGATGCTGTTGACATCTCTCAGATTCTTAATATATCTCTTGTGGGGTTTTCGGATTTGTTTATACCTCGTTTGTTGTGATGCTCATTAGTTTATACCAAGTATCTTACATGAAATGGCCATTGTGCTATGACTATGCATTATCATTTCACATTTTAATTTAATACCACTCATAAAATATAAATAATAGCACAATTTTTGGAATATTTAAATAGATTATTTATGTGATCTTCATAATGAGACAGACATCTATGTTCCTTCTTGTGAATCAAGTGAGGACATTTTTAAAATACAAGTCGGAATGTTCATGGTAAAATTTAAGTGCCATTGCTAAAAAACATTGCAGATATCAGTTTATGTAATGATTACATTTGATGACATATTTCTTTGATTAGTAGTGAAGACAAAATTTGAAAACTACACATATGTTTGCAAAAGATAATCAACTCATCAAATAATCCTAACCCCATCACTCAGTGTTTGGTATCATTTTAAGAAGAAACTTCATGTATATTTTATTTTTATTTATTTTTTATTTTAAATTGATTGATTTATATTTTTTTCTTATTAATTTTACATTGTACTCACTGTCCCCTCTCCCAGTCAGCCTCTCCAACAACACTTCCCCCATCCCTCCTATGTTTCTTCTCAGAGCCAGTGGGGGTCTCCTGGGCATCTTCCTACCCTGGCACTCAATTCTCTGCAAGCCTAGGCCCTTCCTCTCCAGTTTACACCAGACAAGGCAGGCCACGTAAAAGAATATATCCCACATACAGGCAACCACTCTTGGGGTACCCCCTGGTCTGGTTGTTCAGGACCTACTTGAAGACCAAGCTGCACATCTGCTACATATGTGTGGGAAGGCCTAGGTCCAGGTGGTATATGTTCCTTGGCTAGTGGTTCAGTCTCTGAGAGGCCCCAAGGGTCCAGGTTAGTTGCTTTTGTTGGTCTTCCTAAGGGGTTCCTATTCCCTCCAGGTTGTGATCCTTTCTCCTATTCTTCTATAAGAGTTTCCAAGCTCCATCCATCTTTTTGGATGTGTGTATCTGCATCTGTCTGAGTCAGCAGCTGTGTAGAGTTTCTCAGAGGTCAGCCATGATAGGCTCCTGTATGCAAGCATAACAGAGTATCATTAATAGTGTCATGGATTTGTGCTTACTCATGTGATAAGTTTCAAGTTGGGCCAGATATTGGTTGGTCATTCCCTCAGTCTTTGCTCCATCCCCATTCCATACATTTCATGAGACAGGATAAGTTTTGGGCTGAAAGTTTTGTGGTTGAGTTGGTGTCCCTTTTGCTTCCCCAGGGTTCCTGTCTGGCCACAGGCAGTCTCCCAAGACTCCATATTCCCAATGCTGAGTCACAGCTAAGAACGCCCCCATTAGCTGGGCAGTGGGGGCGCATGCCTTTAAACCCAGCACTTGGGAGGCAAAAGCTGGTGGATTTCTGTGTTCAAGACCAACCTGGTCTACAGAGTGAGTTCCAG
>NW_022196905.1:239421532-239491330 GCF_008632895.1 Mastomys coucha
AAACAAACAAACAAAAAAACTCCCATTGATTCTTGGGTGCTTCCTTTATCCCAAGTCTTCGTCTCTTCCTAGAGATTTCCCATACGTACCCGCCACCCATCAATTTTCAAATACAGATTTTTATTAATTTTTATGGCCATCTAGCCATCTCCCTTCCCCTCCTCGTACCCAACCCTGAAACCCACACTCTTTTCCAGATCCCTACTCCCATCCAGGTCCCTTTCTCAATCTACCTTCCATAACCATTCCATTCCTCCTTCCAAGTAAGACTCAAGCATCCTTTCCTTCTGAGGCTTTCCTTCTGTTAAACTTCTTTTGGCCTGTGCAATGTATCATGAGTATTCTGCAATTTATAACTAATATTCACTTATCAGTGAATACATACTGTGCATACCTTTTTGGGACTGGGTTACCTCACTCAGGCTGTTATGTGTTGATGTACCATATTTTCTTTATCTAACAATGGTATCAGTACACGTAAAGTGCTGAGAATGTGTTAGTTTCTTTGTCCATGGGGTTGGAGAACTTCGCAGTCATAATCTGGAACTGAGGGTCTGATAGCTGTTGGCATTCAGTTATCAGAAGACCAAGTAAACTATATACTGATGTCAGAAAAAGAAGGCAGTGACAACAACATTTTCCATGCACTCATCATCAAGAATGGAAAGGAAAGGGCTGGAAAGATAGTTCAGGGGTTAAGAGCACTGACTGCTCTTACAGAGGTCCTGAGTTCAATTTCCAGCAACCACATGGTGGCTCAGAACCATCTGTAATGGGGATCCAATACCCTCTTCTGGTATGTCTGAAGATAGTGACCGTGTATTCACATGCATGAAATACATAGATCTTTAAAACTGAAGGGGCGTGAGGAGACAGACACAAGCACCTTTTATTTTCTATAATACACCTTCATATTCAAGCCTCTGATAAAAATTTCTGCCCATTCTGAAGAAAGATAATTCTTTATCAGTTTATCCTTCCAGCAAATTCCCTAGAAGGTGTACCAAAATACCTGTCCCTTGGATGATTCTAAATACAACTAAGATTATCCATTACTAACAGGTCTCACTAAGTTGCCCTAGTAGACAACTAACTCTGTAGACCATGTTCCTGCCTTAATCTTCCAAGTAACTGGGATTTCAGGAATCCAGTACTAGACCCAGATACTATATAGTCTATTAAAATAAGCAACTGTAGAAAGCATATACTTCACAGTTGACTATGGTACATGAGTATACAATCTGGTTACTGATCACCCAAAACATTACCCTCATTATATAGGTAAGATTAGATATTATGAACAAATATTTTATTATGTATAGACAGAAATGGATCTATTTATATTACCTTATTGTCTTGTGGTAATGAAACTTTGTGACATCTAACACAATTTTATAATGAAAAGATAGAATATTTAACAAAGATGACAGATAATATGCCTTAGTAAGGGTTTCCCTTGTTGTGAGAAAGTGCCATAATCAGCAGCAACTTGGGGAGTAAATAGTTTATTTCATCTTATAGTTCTAGATAACAGTCTATCTCATATGTGGGTGACATAATAGGGACTCAAAACAGAGGTCCAATGGCAAGAATTGAAGTATAAGCCATGGAGGGGAGAGCTGCTTACTGGTTTGTCCCCCTAGATGCTTTTGTATGTCTGATTGTTTTTCTTTTAAAAAAAAGTCCAACCAGGATATAATGGGAGACATGAACAAATATATTACACCAGGAGTGAAGCTGAATTTAAATGAGCACTTCAAAATAATTAGTTGAAGACTCTCTCACTGCAAACCTAGTTTGATGCCCTCTATGTTCAAAAAGCATATCTGATAAAATATGGGGTCTAAAGCAATGTTTTAAAAGAGACACAAACAAAACAAGAATTTGAAGGCTGAAATAAATACCAATTCTTTTGTGAGTATATGTTTTGTTCCTAAAATATTACACAAAGAACAATGTTATAGGGCTGGTGAGATGGCTCAGTGGGTAAGAGTACTGATTGCTCTCCTGAAGGTCATGAGTTCAAATCCCAGCAACCACATGCTGGCTCACAACCACCAGTAATGAGATCTGACTCCCTCTTCTGGTACATCTGAAGACAGCTACAGTGTACTTATAATAAATAAATAATAAATAAATCTTAAAAAAAAACCAGAACCATGTTAAAGAAGCTTTTCTACAGAGTAGTACTATTAGGAGGCTAGGAAAGCTGTAAGATGTGGACTTATTAAGAGGGTTTCGCTTCACTGAGGCTTTACCCTTTAATGGAACAGCCATTGTTGACTACTGACTTGGGTGAGTGCTTTTCTTTGCTCTATGCTTCTATCAGGATGAGGTTCTAAAAGTCCAATGTAGTAGGGTATCCTATGATACACTTAAGGCTCTGTGCAGTATGAGTAAACTTTCTAAATTGTTTGTCCCAAATACTGTTTATAGTGATGAAAACTTGACTAAATCCAACAGAGAAATACCATGAACTTTTAAGGAGCCATGACTTCACAGAATGAACTGTACCAAGTATGAAGTAACACTCATACAACCACTTTGAAAGTCAGTTTGGTGGGTTTTTTTCAGAACATTGGGAATAGTTCTGCTCCAAGACACAGTTATACCACTCCTGGGCATATACCACAATGACACTTGCTCAATGATATTCATAATAGCCAGAATTCATAATAGCCTTATTCATAATAGCCAGAAATGGGAGCAACCTAGATGTCGCTCAACTAAAGAACAGATTGAGAAAATGTGGCACATCTACACAATGGAATAATATTCAGCTATTAAAAAGAATGACATCATGAAAGTTGTGGCCAAATGGAACTAGAATATTTTATCCTGGATGAGGTAGCACAGACCCAGAAAGGGATGCATAGTATGTACTCAGTTATAAGTGGATATTAGCCATAAAGTACAGGATAACCATGCTACATACTCACATACTCAGAGAAACTAAATAATAAAGAGGGCCAGATGGAGGATGCTTAAATCTCACTCAGAGGGAGAATTAATATAGACATCTGGGGTGGATGAGGGAACTTACAGTAGAGGAGGTGAGGAGGGGAGCTGGGATGGGAATCAGGTGTGGGGAGATGGGAGACAAGAGATGGCTGGAAAGTCAGTGTGGGGGGGGGGCATTTCTGGGCCTAAGCAAAGTCCTGAAGGCAAGCAATCAATAGCACATGTGAATATCCTAGACTTCATAACAGAACATTTCTGAGTTGAAAATTTTATACCAATAGAAATAAACCAACATTTTACAAAGACACCTGAATGGGGAAGAAAACTTACCAAAAGCATTATCCAGCAAAGTAAGCAATAGTTTAGCAACAATGCTGAGCTAACAGCCTTCCCAGATAAAGCAAGGTATGAGAATTTATGATCACTAAACAATTCCCACAAGAAAGAATAAAGGGGCTTCTTCAAACATCAACAACATCATCAACAACAACAACAACAAAAACAACAACAACAACAACAAAAAATAACAACCAATAGCAAGCTGAAAACATTTAAAAACTGACTGGTGAAATACATCGTCAGATACATTCCTAGTAGTCTAACATTCCGTAAATGTTTGAATTTTAGAATGATAATTAAATATTAAAGCAGAAACACAGTAAGCATGATATTTTAAAAGATAAGCAATATAGAAAAATAAAATATTAAATTAAAAATTCAGTTCTTCAGACAAATGAAGTATGTTCTGAAGTATGTCATTTTTACAATATTTTCTCCTTTTTGTCTCTTTTAGAATAACAATCATATTACAAAATCATTATAAACACATTTTATAATCAATAGTTATGTTCCTTATGCCTTCCAGTAATCACAAAAGCAAAATTCTACTACTAAATAAGCTAAAAGCAATAAACAAGATATCCAAGTACATAACTAGAACAATTAATATAGAATATTATTCATAAAGAAAGACTATAGGAAAATGAATGTATAAAACATAATTATAACCAAACTATAAAATAAGTCACAATATGAGTACAGGAGTATTTTGATGAAAATCACCTTAAATATAAATGTATTTTCTAATCAAATGACACAGACTGAACACATTCTCAAAAACTAATACCCAAAGAAAATATTTCTTACTAGAAACTAACTCATTTACTCATATAAGAAGAAATATATACTGAACTGTAGTGATGTGAAAATATCCTATACAAAGGAAATGCAAAAGAAAGCTAGAGTAAACATACCTACAAAAGATAATTAAAAAGCTGATAATAACAGTATGAAAAGAAAAGGAAGAATTTTTTAAAATGACAAAGGATCATCTCATCTGGTATGATGACATTAACTTAAAAAAAAAACAAGAAAATTTGTATATATCAATATTTAAGAATCTAACATAGAAGTCTGAAAAATATGTCTGGAGACAAACTCCAGTTGATAGAATACTTGCTCAACTTGTAGGAAACTTCGACTTCAATTCCACATGCTGTTACATACTGACCTGGTGTGAAATATATACACACATATATTCTATTAATATATAATAAATGTGTATTATATTAACAATAGTCACAAACTATACCATAAATAAATATTTAGCCCAAGAAGTAAAAATCTCTATAGTAAAATCCATAAACTATTGATGAAAGAAATTGAAGAAGACAAATGAATATTTGTTAGTATCAATATTATTTCTGGGTTGGAAGAATCAATCGTTAACATGTCCACACTATCAGAATAGACCTATAGTTTCAATCACTCTCCATTTAAACCTGAATTACATTCTTCCCAGAAATTCTGCTGAAATATTGCTGCAATGAAACACCATGTCCAAAGCAATTTGGAAAGGAAATGGTTAATTTGACTTACACTATTCATCATCAAAGGATGTCTGCCCAGGAACTGAGATAGAGTAGCAACCTGGAGTCAGGAGGTAATGCAGGTTCCATCAAATTAAGGACTGTTACTCACGGCTTGCTCAACATGTCTTTTTAAAGAACCAAGGATCACCAGTCCAGAGTGGCACCACCCTTTCACCTCAATCAATAATTAGGAAAATGACCTCCAGACTTGCCTACAGCCAGAGGTTCAATTGATTGTAGTTTTGCCAAGTTAACATAAAAATAGATAGTATTAATATGTTCAAAACATGTCTGATGTGGATTAACTTCCAGAATGCAGTCATACAAAACCCGCAATGGCATCATTTAGTAGGTGAAAGAAACATTCATTTTTAAAAAGGGGCTTAAACTCCAAAAAAATCCAATTAAAACATGGGGTAAAGAGCTAAACAGATAATTCTCAACAGAGGAATCTCGAATGGCTGAGACGCACTTAAAGAAATGTTCAAAGTCCTTACTGACCAGGGAAAATCAAATCAAAACAACTCTGAAATTCCCTTACACTAATCAGAATGGCTAAGATCAAAAACTCAAATAAGAGTGCTGGTGATGATGTGGAGAGAGAAGAAGAGTCCTCCATTGCTGGAGGGATAGCAACTTGGTACAATCACTCTAGAATCAATCAGGAGGTTCCTCAAAATTTGGAAATAGCACTACCTGAAGATCCAGATATATTCTACATAGGAATATACCCCCAAAATGCTTACCCATACCACAAGGTCATGTGCTCCACTATGATCATAGAAGCCTTATTTGTAATAGCCAGAAGCTGGAAACAACTCAGATGTCCTGCAACCAAAGAATGGATAAAAAAAAAAAAAAAAACTGTGGAATACTAGTTAGCTATTAAAAATGAGGAAATCATGGATTTGGAAGAGAAATCGATGGAACTAGAAAATATCCTGAGTGGGGTAGACCAGATCCAAAAGGACATGCATGTACTCATTGATAAGTGGATATTAACCAAATATTTCAGAATACCCATAATACAACTCACAGACTGTAGGAAACATAACAAGAAGGAAGACAAAAGTGTAGGTACTTCAATCTCACTTACAAGGGGGAACGAAATAGTTATGGGAGGTAGAGGGAGGGAGAGACCTGGATGAGAGAGAGGAGGGGGAGGCAAGATCAGGTATGGAGGGAGACAAGAAAGAAGCCCAGAAGGTCATGGGAATGAATGAAAATATGCAACAGTCAGGGTTGGTAAAATAGTGAAAACTATTCTCAAGAATAAAAGAACTTTTGTGGGAATCATCATCCATGACCTCACGCTATAGTACAGAGCAATAGTGATAAAAACTGCATGGTGTTATACAGTGACAGGCAGGTAGATCAATGGAATAGAACTGAAGACCCAGAAATGAACCCCCACACCTATGGTCACTTGATCTTTGACAAACCATCCAGTGGAAAAAAAGACAGCATTTTAAACAAATGGTGCTGATTCAACTGGTGAACAGCATGTAGAAGAATGCAAACTGATCCATTCTTATCTCCTTGTAAAAAGCTCAAGTCCAAGTGGATCAAGGAGCTCCACATAGAACCAGATACACTGAAACTAATAGAAAAGAAAGTAGGGAAGAGCCATGAACATATGGGCACAGGGGAAACATTCCTGAATTGAACACCAATGGCTTGTGCTGTAAGATCAAGAATTGACAAATGGGACCTCATAAAATTGCAAAGATTCTGTAAGGCAAAGGACACTGTCAATAGGACAAAATGGCAACCAATAGATTGAGAAAAGATCTTTACCAGTCCTACACCCGATATAGGGCTAATATCCAATTTATACAAAGATCTCAAGAAGTTAGACTCCAGAGAACAAAATAAACCTATTAAAAATATGGTACAGAGCTAAACAAAGAATTTTCAACTGAGGAATATTGAATAGCTAAAAATCACTTAAAGAAGTGTTCAATATCCTTAGTCATCAGGGAAATGCAAATCAAAACAACCCTGAGATTCCACCTCATACCAGTCAGAATGGCTAAATTCAAAAATTCAGGTGACAGCAGATGCTGGCAAGGATGAAGAGAAAGAGGAACACTCCTCCATTGTTAGTGGGAATGCAAGCTGATACAACCCCTCTGTAAATCAGTGTAACTGTTTCTTGGAAAATTTGACCTGAGGACCCAACTATACCACTCCTGGGCATATATCCAGAAGATGATCCAACATGTAGTAAGAATACATGCTTCACTATGTTCATTGCAGCCTTATTCATTTATTTTTCCAGCCAGGAGATGGAAAGAACCCAGATGTCCTTCAACAGAGGAATGGATACAGAATATGTGGTAGCAGCCAACCATTGGACTGTGTGGGTCCCTAATGGAGGAGTTAGAGAAGAGATTGAAGGAGCTGAAGGGGTTTACAACCTCATAGGAAGAACAACAATATCAACCATCCAGACCCCCAGAACTACCAGGGAGTAAGCCATCAACAAGGAGTACACATGGCTCCAGCTGCATATGTAGCAGATGATGGCCTTGTCATGAACCAATGGAATGAGAGGTCCTTGGTCCTATAAAGGCTCAATAGATGCTGCAGGATCGGGAAATTGAGGTCAGGGAGATGGGAATGGGTGGGTGGTGAAGGAACACCCTTATAGAAGCAGGGAGAGGGAGGATGTGATATGGTGTTCTTTATGCAGAATGTGGATTTCACAAAACCAATAGAGATAATTCACTGATGTAAATGGAGAACTTTTAAGGAAGGGAGGGGACCTGGAAAATGGGTGTATGGAGATCTAATAATAAGGGGTGAATATGACCAGGGTATATTACATATATTTCTGAAATAGTGAAATGAAATCCTTGTTTTGTGTGTACTAATAAATGCTAATAGGATGAATGAGAACACAATACATGTGGAGCACAAACGCAATGCATGCTATTCAGACATTGCTGTTAGTGAATGGAATCCATTCATTTGTTCTGATGTGAGTATGCACTTGACACTATGGTTTGTGACATAAACATAAGCTAGGCCTATCAAGTCAAGTCTTACATAATGTCATTTAAATGTAGAACGTGAAAGATATGATCTAAATGGGGGTGAAAATAGGGTGGTTTTAACAGAGCCAGGCAAGAGTTGTGGGTGGTAGTGAATAGATGTTGAATAATAGGTATTATGTTTCTTTAACTATTGAGAGTCATGCTGGGCAAAGTGTGGTAAACAAAGGTGAATGGATTGCATACCTAAAAAAAAAATTAAATGATTTTTAATGGCTCTACTTTAAGGAAATGACAAATGCATTCAAGTATTAAAATACCATTTTTATTACACAAACATGTTCAATTTTTATGTTTTCAACGATACCAGTTTATAATAATATTATTGCAACTAAAATTTTACAAGTAAATATTTGTAGTAACGTTACTTACTATTGTCAAAATGCAAAGACTAACAAGATGCCTTTCAGGATGTATGTGAATTAGCAAACAGTAATAAGCCAGAATTTGTAATATTATTCAGCAAGAAGAATAAATAAACTATCCAGACAGGAAAACATTTGGAGGAAACAATCCAGCATTGTTTAGTTCAAGAAATCAATTTGGAAAGTTTACATGCTGTGTGATTACTGGATGCTAGTGCATACAGGATTCCTGTTCTGTGTGGAGACAATTAAGAATGATTACTTGGTTTGTTTCCGCCCCGTAATTTACAAGTGTGTCATATTTAGTTCAAGATCATTATGAGATTACCTTCAACTCAATGGGATATTTGTCATTTTCTAAAAGTTAATCCAGGCATAAGAGATACTACTTTCAGTGAAACATACAGTGTATTAGGGTACATACTGTATCTGAAAGCAGAAGTTTGGTGAAGAACATTTATTGATTATACCTTGTAAACAATGTACTACGATTGGCAAAAAATGTTTTCAACTACAAAATCATCTTGGGAAGTAAATACCTCCTTATTACCCATTTATGCTTGAAAGTACAGTACAACACACACACACACAAAGGTACATATATATACAAAAAGTACAAACGCCTATGTTTATACAAACATACATACATGTAACATGTAGTAAATTTTAGAAGATGGACTGAGCAGACTGCATTTATATCTTCAGACACATTTATATGTGTTTGGTTTTGTCCTTTGTATGTAACAACAATAGCTAAAGCTATAGAGGTCATGATTTTGAGAGGACAAAGAAATACTGCACATAGGAGGGCTTGGAGGGAGGAAAAGAGGGGAGAAATGATGGCATATTTTAATTATTTTTTGAATATAGGACATAAACATAAAATAATTATTTTTCCAATGTTCTATGACAATGAAAAATATTATTTTAAACAGAATCTACCTCAAAACTATGACTACAACATGAACTAATTGACCCACTAAAAAAAAAAAAATAAATAAAAGTACCTAAGAAGAAAAGTTCATAATGGCTGATTTGGAATGGAGAAAGTGATGACACATATTTTCCTTTATAATTATTTTTAACTTTCCCCTAGAAATCAATATTTCAAACTGTTCACACTTAAACAGATATTTCTCCGAATTAAAGAAAAGAACTCTATTCTGAATGTCAAAAGTCGTTGTAGACCTAGACAGATGGCTCAGTGGTCAAGCGAACCTGGTGTTCTTGCTGAGGCCTTAGCTTGGTTCCTATAATTCAATTCCAGGGTCTTATACCCTTTGACCTTCTAGAGCATAAGTGTGCAAAGTATATACAGAGACTCACAAAAGCACATGTGTATACATAAATTCAAGCATAAATAATCCTTCTATAAAGAAATTAGAAAGTAAGATTTTTTTCTAGAAAACCTTCGGCATGCATGCTTTGTTTAAATTATGATTCCATAACCATCAACAAGCTCTATCTGATGTAATCACTTGTCACTTTCAAGTTGATTAGTATATCACAGAGCCATGTTTTTGCCTACATAAAAATCTTCCTTTGTGGCCAACTGACAATTCACATCTTGAGGAAAATTTTGTTTAATTTTTTTTTCTGGTGAATAGAATGTCATAGTCTGCCTTTTTTTCCTCTCAAGCAGCCATCTGTCCTTGGTGTAAGAAATCAATTCCCCAGCAGCCATTGAACCCCAGTGCACTGAGAGACATGTCCAAACTATGTTTCTCTCAATATCTGGAGCACAACTGACCTTTTGTTCTTGCAGAAGCAGGCTCAATTGGAACAAGAAGGAACCTGTCAAGCCATTTCCCTGCTACAATATTCATTAGATGAGGGCCATGATCTTCTGAGTCTCTACAGAAGATTCTTGTTAACAAGCCTCAAGTCAGCAATCTGCTCTTTTTCCCCAGCCTCAGGAATGTTTTAGCAGGGTAACTAATTCTTAAATGAGCCTGCTCCAGTGGCATAATCTCTTAATGCATTTGGACACTATTCCCTCAGAACATACACTTTGACAACAGGAGTCTGCACTGTACAACTTGACATTTAACTCCCTTCCCCATTAGTCCTGTGTTTCCACCATCTCTACTGAACCTACCTTCTTGGTTCACACATTAGTACAAGAATTTAATCATCAGGAATTTGGATAGCTTTGGGTTTGATATTTTTACTCATACTTCCAAAGGTGAGTGAGGTTGCTACAAATTTGAACTATCTCTGTTATCTATACTGACAGTGTAGTTTATGGTTCCTTATATTTCACACCCATCAAATCATTTTGAAAAACAGCTGCAGGTTTTTATATGTAAAAGAGAATAAATTTCAGTACAACATATACTTTATCGAAGAACATATTTAAGAATGATAATATCCAATCATGCCTTGCTGGATAAGAGTATTACATTCTGAAAAGAAACATCAGTGGACCATGTTGTTAACACTGGGACACTGTAGAATTCGTGTACTGACTCAAAGAGATGGTACAAAGCAAGTTCTCTGGTCATGCATAGATTGTTTGCTCCTGTTCACAAAACGTAGCATACTCATTTACAGTAAATTTTTATAGCAGCAGCAAAGAGTAAATTTTGACACAATGATACGAAGCACGTACTGTGAAAACAGAATGGTTAAGAATCAATCTGTAATGTAATCAAGTATGAGGTGCTTTACATAAATACATCTATTATGCTTTTGTTCAATACATGAGTTTACACTAACATTCCAACCCACCTGAGAAAATGACATCACATATGATGACAGGAAAGTAACAAAATTACTGAGTTAGAGGGTTTTCTCAGCTCCACTATAACCTTATAGATATCCTTTTATTGCCTGTATTTATAATTATATTGGACATGTTGTAAGGTGCATGACCTTTATTAAAACCAAATATATGTTTTACTATGTTTTTGATTTATATATTTCTCCTTCATGTTATCTTCAAATGAACTGAAATAAGAAAATAGTAACAAACAGGGAATGATGAAAGATAACCAATTAAAATTGTTGATGAAACTTTTCTGGAGACCACGTACAAGTCCTAGAGAACAATGTTTTGGTATTTGAAGAAGGAAATTATAAAGCAATAAACCTTCTCAACTTTGTGAGACTCAAGCTTGGAGTATTTCAAGATAGCCATTTTGGAACTTAGTTTACCTTATCTTATGTCATGTTTTAATGTATGTAGTGAAATTAGATTTTCTTTTATATTATGATACAAATTTGTCATTTCCTCCTTTCTTGTTCTCCTTCTAAATCATGTCACAAACACCTACTTGCTCTCTGTGAAATTCAAGGTCATGTTTTCACTAATTTAAAATTCTGTGCTACAAGTAATATGTATATAAATATATTATAATATATTATATATTCCTAAGTATAATCTGCTCAGTCTGTATAATATTACTTATATGTATACTTTCTGGCCTGATCATTTGGTATTGAATAACTAACTGGTATGCTCTTCCCTAGAGAAAATTTCTACTCTCAGCATTCCTCAGCTGCCTACAGTTCCTCTTGTAGGGTTGAGACATTCTAGAGTTTTCCTCATCTACTTCGAATGTGATTTTATTCTCTTGGCTCAGATTATATTTAGGAACTCCTGTTGGTAAGACTTTATTTGTGTGGCTTCTTACATCACCAGGAAGCAGAATCCTAGAAAACCATTGTGATCCTCTGGCTCCTTTCCCATTTCCACATGCTCTATGTAAGGGTTCTAGTTTATAAAGGTGATTAAACATTAACAAAGGGTAAAAACAATTGAAAAAAGGACTTACATTTTCTGATGTCAGAAACAGAACATCATGGCATGCAAGAAACATGAAAGAAGCTGCTACTTTATTGGGGCAGAAAAGCCAAACTGAGGGAAATTCTATACCATAGCTCTTATTCATTTTGCAACAGGAAAGATGAGCAAAGGCAGTGGGGTAAAGCACTAGGTATTTATGATATGGTGACTGGTTATTTAAAACAGATCCAGCAGGCTAGAACTATCGTGGTGCTATTGTGTATAGGCATCCTTGACTTGAGGAAGAAGAAAAGACATTATGGTTTGATATGTGGGAATGAAATAAATAGAGTGGTAGCCTTCATGGGATAAGAAATGGTTGGTTTCCACTTAATGTAGAAACTTTTAATAACTTCCTATTCTTTTAAGGGCTGATGTCCCCCTTGTCACAAGTCTCAAGAGCCACAGCATTGAGGATACAGACATAAAGTGGAAGCTTAATGTAATTGACTCTGACAAAAAGAGATGACAAAGAGTCATCCCCAAAATTTTGGAAATTGTCATTAAAATATTGTGATTTGGAGATGTATGTACATGATTTAGAAATAGTGTTACTATAATTGATGATAGTTATTGCCATCTGGAATACGTGAGAAGCAACAGTTCCAATAAATCTGGCCCATCAACCATGAAGGAATCAAGAAGGCTTGAATACTTCTCATAAGTGGCCAGGCTGGTGCAGAAATAACAAAAGAGTAGAAGTAAATAGAAGGGAGAGGAAAAGAAAATGAGACTAAAATAAAATGATCCTCAATAGTGTTCATCTTAATTAATGAAATCACTCAAAAACAACTTGATCTATGCTTAATCCTAGGAGTATGGAGGAAAAGAAATAAATAATCCTCCTCTTGCTGCTGCTGTGTCCACTGATACTTTCCTACAAGGCCAGTACCATATGTAGATCACGAAAGAAGGAGGGACATTGAATGATATTAGACTGTTACATGTAATTATGTAGAATCCAGGTAAGACCTTACAGAAAATCCAGGAAGGACACTCCTTTTACTCACGAGTTTATTTTCACAGGGAGCAGAACTGTTGTGGGATATGAAGCTCATGCTCATTCAAATTAATGGCCTCTTTCTTATAGTTTTATGTCTATATGTTCATAAGTGCATGCATATCTACTCCTAAGTAGTGCTTGCTCAGTGTATATAATGTTACTCATGTGCTTACTTTCAGTGCTGACCTTTGGTGTTGGATAAACAATTGGTGAGTTCATCCTAGGAAGACTGTTTCTCACACTATCACCTTTCTTTACTTGAATCCTCCTTGTCTTGCCCAGTCCACTTTAGCATTATTTTTTTTCAGCTAATAAACCTAGCTAATTACCCAGAAGTAGAAAAGAAATGGATACTGGAGGAGAGTCTGTGGTCATCATTTAACTGAACTTGCATAATCCCTGACTACATCATAAATATTATCCCTTATGTCCACAGGTAAGTATAATGGTCATCCCTCATCAAGGAAGATTTTCTTTGCTATAAATAAAGAACATTACAGAAGACCACAACCAAGAAAATGCATAAAGGTGGAGCCCAGACCCAACATACACCCAGAAAACAGCTTTCGTTTATTTTATCAAAATTTTAATTTTCTACATATATCTTGCACTAATATAAAATGATTTTACTTATTAAGGCAGAAGAGACAGAAAAATTGGCAGAGAGGATTCTAGAAAAATAGAAATGATAATTATTAATTCTCTAGAAGCATTCTTAGCCAATGGATTAACTTTCTTCCACTTCTGGTATTAAGAAGAGCACACATACACACAAATACACTCACACACACACACTTCCCACCTCTCTTAAGAACATGTCATCTTTTAAGTCATCTCTGTAGTTTTCCAAACTGACTCAATTCTATTAGAATTTATAATTCTAGACATCTGGATAAGAAAAAATGTGTTTCTCTACTTGTAAAAAGTATCCTTTATTATTGTTGTTGCTAAATGGCCTTCACCATGCCTAATTTAGCCAAAACTAATCATAAACTTCTTCTGCTTTTTAAATAATCTGGAATTTAAATTTTTGAACTACCATAAAGTAGGAAGGTAGTAGACATACTTTTCTCATGGATATAAGAACTATTAGCCATTGATGTAAAATTTTGGCTCAAAATACTTATTTTTTCTAATGCTACATAATAACTATAATTTTACCTGATGGAAGGTAGTTTTGTGCTCACAAAATTCTAGCCTAGAAGCGAAAACTAGATGTGGGATAGAATCCAAAATCCAGCTACCTGCTGGTAAAGCAAAATTATACTCAGGAAGACATTTTATTCAACCCACCAATTACATGCAAAAGATTTGGGTCAGACACTTCCAGTCTGGATTAAGCACTCAAATATGACAGGCCACATTTGAGCATAACATTGTTCTATTTAAAATATGACAATAGTGCTATTTAAATATCTGTAGCACAGAACTCAATACAACAGCACAGGAGAAAAAAATATACTAAAAAAGATGGCTTTTTCATAATGTTATTTACATTTTTATGTCTGTCATTCTTCAACGTTTTGTGCTAGCAGTTGCCTGAAAGAACATAGTAAAGTGTAAGGAAATAGCATGCAATCATTGCTCCACTTATTTACAGAAGAACCCATAAGTCCCAGGTATTTTAGTAATGCAATCTCTGTTAACATCCACTCCCTGAATAGTAGCTGCTAACCATTCTCTTTTGAGAATCAAATGAACTGAGAAGTTAACCTGCAAGTTCAAGGTCACAAAGTGGTGTGGCATATCTAAGATTTAAACAAATTTCTTCACATCTCCAGATTTCTACAACTGCTAATGAGTTTCCATGAATCCCTCTTTCATAATGAAAAGATTTAATAGAACAAAGAAGAGAGGTCAGAGACAAAAACAATTACAACCTTGTGACCTTGTAGGCTATTTCTCAACTGGCACAGAATCTCTTAGTAATTCTAAAACAATTATTCTGCAGTTAACGGCAGTTAATGACTAAGTTTAAGATCATTCTACTAGTAATTATTTTTTATTTTAGTCTCTTTGGTCCTTCCTTAAGCCTAACTATGGGAATTTCAAGTCTCTACTGTTGAAAAAGCCCCATTTAAAATTACATTCAAACTTTAGACATTTTCATACATTAAAAAAGAGGTATAACTGAAGAATGAGGTAGATAGCCTTAATGTTTTGTTTTTCACTCCTGTGTGATGTCTAACACCCTAAGCTTGTCTTTGTTCTGAGCAAAGAATTGGTTAAATACACTTCAGGAGACTTAATGACTTTGTCCCTGCTTGATTTCACCTTGCTATTGAAGAGCCCTGATCCTATGGCTCTGTCACCATGCTGATACTCTTTCTATAAGTAAAAAAAAAAAAAGAAAAAGAAAAAAAATTTATTTATATAAAGACAAGACAGAGTCAAAGTATATATTGTGGCTTTCCACTGTTAATGTTTACAATGTTGGAGACTGAGAATTAGGAAATTAAATACAGGTAGATGAGTGTAGTCATCAATTAACAGAGCTCATAGGGGCTCACTGTGACTGATCAGCAATGATTTAGGTTGTAGGGTCTGATCTAGGTTCTCTGCATACAATGTTATAGTTCTGAAGATTACTGTTTTAATGGGGCTCATAAAAGTGGTAGTTTGGAGGGTGATTTTCTCTGACTCTTATGCCTGCTCTTAGAACCTTTTACCTCTTACTGGGTAGCCTTTCCAGCAAACCTTGATATGAAGATTTGTGCCTAGTTTTTTTGTAACTTTCTATGGTATATATGATTGATTTCCCTGAGATGCCTGCTCTTTTCTGAGGAGAAATGGAGAAGGAGGGAATATGGTAGAGAGTTATGAAGGGGTAGCTGAAAGGAGTGGATGGAGGGGAGCCTGTGGTCAAGAAGTCATGTATGAGAAAATAAGAATAAGATGACAGCCAGGTGGTGGTGGCGCACGCCTTTAATCCCAGCATTTGAGAGGCAGAGGTAGACAGATTTCTGAGTTCAAGGCCAGCCTGGTCTACAGAGTGAGTTCCAGGACAGCCAAGGCTACACAGAGAAACCCTGTCTCGAAAAAAACAAAAAAACCCAAAAAAACCCAAACAAACAAAAAAATAAAGAATAAGATGACAAAGTAAAACAAAAATGAAAAACTTTGTACAACTCTTTCTCTATGCATAGGCTTAGAGATGTAGTGTATTAAAATAACTCATTGCTTATTAGTGGTTGGAAACATAGGAAACATATAAAGAATATATTTATATACATATATTCTATATTTATATAGATGAATATGTAAAGAATATATATGTATATATGTATATATACATATATAATTAGTGCATTCAAGAGAAAGTAAAATTGTGTACTATTGGTTTGAGGAGTTAAAATGTGTTCAAGGGGCCATTGTAAGTCCGATCTAGAAACTTTTGAACTGCATTCAACCTTTGCTTGGGCTAGTCTTCCCTTTACCAATACCATGTTTCAAACACTGCTGAGCTCCATCCATGTAGAATGGCAGGACGTCCATTCTCTTTACTGAAGATCAGCTGATGTTTTGCTAGGAAAAATCAGAATTTCTGATTATCAGGCAAGGAATGTATACAAACACGTTTGGAACTTCAAGCTATAAATATGGGCCCAATTTTATGAACACTCAAGTGATACTTTTAAGATTGCTTATATCTTTATTTTCCTAGATTGCAATCCTAATTATCTCCAAATAGGGGTAATTTTCTTTGTTCTCAACTGGGTTGATTATGTTCACAGCAGTGTGGCTGAGTGTTAAATATGACTTTTACATTCCAATAAACAAAAAATGTGTTTAATTTCAGTCAAACACTGAATACAATGAAGGAGCTAGAGGAGGTTTCATAAGACGGTTTGCAGAGTGGGTGTTTTAGAGCTAAAATACACTCATTCTATAATCATGTTGTCAAGATGTCAATTTTCTATTTGTTATTATAAAGTCCTCATGAGTGCAGAGGAAATCTTTAATTTCATGTGCATGAATTTTAAATAAAAGATGGATACTTGCACTGGTCTAATTCAATAAATTATGTGAATTCTATGAGTCATGATGTACACATACACACACACACACACACACAGACACACACACACACCTAAAATCCATTAATAACTTGCCACTTCTCTCAGAATAACAATAATCACTGCTATCTATATGTGTCTGTATCATTGAATCTTTGGCCCCACCCTCATGGTCTACTCTTGGTTTCCTTCTTCTGATACTCAATGCTCAGTTCTTGAGAACTTCCTTTGAGATTCCTCTGTAAAATTTTTGTTTATGCTGTCCCATCTGTGTGAAAATCTGACTTTATTGTTACTAGATTATTATTTATATATTTATATATTTGAGTATTTATTTATTTATTTATTTATTTATTTATTTATATCATCCATACCTCAGGTTGAGGGCTCAATATTAAGGGAAGCTTTCCTTGGACTCTGAGAAAAACTAAACTGGCTTGATCTTCATTAATCTCCTCTCTAATAACAGCCAGAGTTATCACTGTTGCTCTATTATATAACTGAAGATTGGGTATGATAATACCTCTATCTTTATTATTTTCACTCAATAAACATGAAAGAAATCAAAGACCTCAAATCCAAAACATTGAAATTGCTGGAGAAGAAGGTAGAATATATTATAACATTCAGGCATAAGTAAAGACTTTCTCAATAGGACTCAGCAGCTTAGGAAATAAGGTCAATAATTGACAAATAGGACCCTAGGATACAACAATGTGTCTGTACATCACAGGAAACAATCAATAGATTAAAGAGGCATTCCAAGCAATGCCAGAAAGGTTTTCTCAGACATAGATTCAATAACAAATAGCTATATAAAAATTTATTTAGAAAAAATTAAGCAAGTAATAACTCAAACTCATTGGGCTATTATCTAGACAGGGAGTTCTCAAAATATGTATAAATGGACAAATATTTCAAAAGTATTGAACATTATTGGCTATCAGTATTGTGATGTCATCAGTATTGTGATGTCATCTACTCCCTGCAAGAATGACCATCATTAGAAAAATAAATAATTAAAATTCTGGTGAAGAGAATAATAGTCATTCTGTGGGTTTGTCAATGCTGCTTCCTCTGTGAAAGTCAGTATGGAAAATGTCCCCAAAGTCTAGGAGTACAACTACATTTTAATACAGCTATAGCATTTCTGGGCATCTACTCAAAGAATTCTATATCTAACTACATTGGAATTTACTTATCTGAGTTCCTTGTCACTCTATTCATGATAGCTAGATTCAGGCTAGATGTGCATCAATTGAGTTGTTAATAACAATATTTAACCTACACACAGTGGAGTTTTATTCATTCATAAAGAAAAATGAAATTACATTTTTTTATTAAATGGCTAGAACTAGAAAATAATTGATGTGATTGTTTTAGTTAGGGTTTTCTTGCTGTTAACAGACACCATGACCAAGGCAAGTCTTATAAAGGACAACATTTAATTGGGGCTGGCTTATGGGTTCAGAGGCAGCATCCAGGCAGGCATGGTACTGGAGGAGCTGAGAGTTCTAGATCTTCATCTGAAGGCTGCCAGTAGAATACTGACATCCAGGCAGCTACAGTCTTAAAGCCCACACCCACAGTGACACACTCCAGCAAGGCCACACCTACTCCAATAGGGTCACACCTTCTAATAGGGCCAATCTCTGGGGTGACCATATATAAACCATAAAATTCCACTTCCTGGCCCCCATAGGCTTGTTAAAACACATGATTCTATGGGGGCCAATCCTATCCATACCATAATTAGAAAGTACATTTAGTCCAACTTCCAAAGCCCCATATTCTATAGCAATCTGAGCAATGTTAAAAGTTCAAAGTTCAAAGTCTTTTCTGAGATTCATCCAATCACTTAACTGTAATCCCCAAAGCAAAACAGTAAATCAGCTGGGCAAACACCAAACTCTGCATCCCCATGTCTGATGTCAAAGCAGTCTTCAGATCTCCAGCTCCATTTTTATCTTCACTGACTGCATAAACTTCATTTCCTGGGTTGTTTCCACTCCCTGTTAGCAGCATTTCTTGGGAGATATTCTATGGCTCTGGCAACTTGAATATCTTGGGGTCTCCAAGGCAACTTCAATGTTCCAGCTTCTTGTTTCAATGTCTGGAATCCACACATGATGTTCTGGGCTCCTCCAAAGCTCTGTCATCACTTCTGGAGCTCTACCTTTCTTCGTAGCACTCTATGCTCAGGTTGATCCACTCCAATGCTGCTCCTGTTCTTGATGATCATCTCATGGTACTGGCATCTTCAATACAGTGGGGTCTTCTGCTGCAACTGAGCTTCACCATAGCCTCTTGTAGTATTTCATCATGGTGCCAAGCCTCAAATCCTTGCATGACCCTTTCAGTCCTGGGCTGTCAACTACAACTGAAGCTGCACCTTCAACAATGGTCTGCAATGGTCTCTCACAGTGCCAGAGCTCAGCTGTTCTTCATGACCCTTCATGCAATCAAAACCACTACCACCTGGGTGTCTCTTACCCATTTCCTAGTACAGCTGCAACACTAAGTACAACCTTGGCTATCTCTGGAACACATCTGTTTCATGCTCTCAGAAAAATACTTCCCAGAAGATTTCACCTCAGTGATGCTGGTCTCTTCTTAATCACTGCTAAGCTAATTTCTTAGCTCCAGCTACCCAGCATCAATTTCCTCAGTAATTCCTTCTATACTTGAGTCTAAAGCTAGAGCTACATGGCCAAACCTGCTGATTTCTGCTATGTTCAGGAGGTAGAACATGCCCCCTTGTTCTGTTACATTATCACTGGCTTTCTGTTTTCCAACTGCTTCACTGCATAAGCTTGGCTGTTCTGGATCTTGCTCTGTAGATTGACCTTGAACTCAGAAATCTATGTGTCTGTCTCCTGGGATTAAAGTGTATACCACCACACCTGACATTAAGCTTTTCTTCATTTAGAGCCTGCTTTGTCAAGGCTGACCTTAAATTCATAGATCCACTAGGCTTTATCTCCTGGACTTAAAGGGTTGTACCACCATGCCTGGATCTATATTTAGCAGGGTATGATCTTATTTCAAGGTACCACTACCTTAATCTGCTATCTCCTAGAACACAGGATTCAGCTCCATTTCACTTCCTGGTGCCCCTTTAAGACTCAAAATATATCTTATATCTTTTTCTTTCTAAACTTGCTACAGTTGTTCAAAATGCTCTTCATGAGACCTATCCAGAGAACAAAGTCTCTACTGGGATTTTATGATATTTCCTTTTTCAATGTAATTAATATGTCTCTTTACCTTAGACTCAGGTAGAATCTTCAGAGAAGGACAAAAAGCAGTCACATTCTTCACCAAAATACCACAAAAGCAGTCTCTATGCCTCATACTGAAATTATTTTCCACTAAACCTTCTTCGGCCAGGTTTGCATAGATCAAGTTAATCTCAGAAATAAAGTTTTTCATATTATTACTAGAATATTCCATTAAGCCCAACTTAAAGCCTTCCATTGATTTCCAAATCCAAAGTCCCCAAATCCACATTCTTCCAGACAAAAAGCAAGGTCAGGCATATCACAGTAACACCCCACTCCTGGTACCAGCTTCTGTCTTAGTTAGGATCTTCCCTGCTCTGAACAGACTCCATGATGGACATTTATTTGAAGCTGGCTTACAGGTTCACAGGCAACATCTAAGCAGGCATGCCAAGGAGGAGCTGAAAATTTTACATCTTCAACTGAAGGCTGCTAGCAGAATATTTGCATCCATGGAGCTAGGATGAGGGTCTTAATGGCTACATCCACAGTGACACTTACTCAACCAAGGCCCCACCTACTCCAACAAGGCTATACCTTCCCAAAGTGCCACTCCCTGGGCTGAGCATATACAAACCATAAGAGCAATCTAGAGCACAAAATAACAAATATATTTTTTCTCTCATATGTACATTTTAGCTTTTTGTCTATAATCTTATCTAATCTGTTTAGAATACTTGTTGAAGCTAGGAAACTAAGGGTCATTGTTCTAGTACAGCCTTATGGTAGGGACATAATAGAAAGTAATATTGTGAAAAGTGTGAGGATGTAGGAGGAGGGCATGTTAAAGGAGTCAAAAAGTTGAAGAGATAAAGAAAATCAATATGTGCAAAAAAAGTTAACAAAGGATAGGGGATAGCAAAGAACTGTATGGAAACCTACTACCATGTATCTGAATTTAAACCTAAAATTTATATAGAAATCAATCTTTGAAGGGATATAGCCTGCATAGATAGAAAAAAAAATGCTCTCTAGGATGTGTGTTATTAAACAAAAAATTTTGTGCCAGTGGTTGTATAAATCTTTATGAATTGTTAGTCAACGAGTCTCCAGAGGTTCTACAAACTATACAGGCTCTTGGCATTTCTATGTGTTGTCCTCTATCATACAGATAGGAGAACATCTTAAAAGTGTTTAGTCACACACCTAATTCTAAAGAGCTGAAATTGTGAATGGTAGTTCATATAGGGTTATTATTAAGTGGAATTCTTGCCACAAATTCTACAGTCATTGAGGTCACATTATTCAAACTAAGTCTTGTTTTTAAGGCATTTATAAGGTATGCCAATAAGTGCATGCTGAAAAGAGTCTGATATGGCTGTCTCCTAAGAGGCCCTACCAGAGCCTTACAAATACAGAGGTGGATGTTCACAACAACCATTGGACTGAGATTAAGGTCCCCAATAGAGGAGTTAGGAGAAAGGACTGAAGGAGTTGAAGGGGTTTGCAACCCCATAGGAAAAACAACAATATCAACCATCCAGACCCCCAGAACTCCCAGGGACTAAGGCGTCAACAAAGGAATACACATGGCTCTAGCAGCATATATAGCAAAGGGTGGCCTTGTCATGCATCAGTGAGAGGAAAGGTCCTTGGTCATATGAAGGCTGGATAGATGCTCCAGTGTAGGGGAATCGAGGGCAGGGACATGGGAGTGACTCAGTGGGTGGAGGAACATCCTCATAGAAGCAGAGTGAGGGAAGATATGTTAGAATGTTTCTGGGAGGGAGGAAAACTGGGAAAGTGGATAACATTTAAAATGTAAATAAAGAAAATATCCAGCTAAAAAAAGACATGAGTTCTCACTGTTTGTCATATCATAAAATACAAATAAAATAACATGTTTTAAGAAAAGAGAAACCAACATGTACTTTTAAAAATTAAGTACATTTAAAAGAAAAAGTTTATTTTTCAAGGAATGTAAGAGAAGTCTGCCATTTTATACTTAATCCAGAAGACTTCAGTTCTTGTGCTCTTCCACTGTCAGCCAAGCGTCCTACCCTATGGCTTTCTTTCTATAGTGCTTCAAATAGGTAGAGAAAGTAGATCAGAACTGCCAATTTGGTTTAATGTATTTGTGATTAGAGAAGGAATAAGAAGGGCTAGAATGAATAACAAGAAAGGATTGAGCACATGTAAGTGGAGCAATGAGATCTGTCAATCTTCATTTTGTGAACAAAATGCCATTGCTTTTCTTCTTGTTTCCACTTTTCCAATGCTGGACCCTGGTAGATGAAAATAAAGAGAGAACTTGAAAAGGAAGGACTTGCTATCTCCAGCATGGCAGAATCTGGAGTACTCAGATCTCCCAACAAAAGAGTCATCTTCTTCTCTTTTTGATGAAAGAGGTGGAAAGAGTAAAAGCAAAAAAATATGTACAAAATGCCTATGGCTCAGACAACCTATGGCTACAGATTTGTGACATTAATGTCAAGGGTTAACAAATCCTTACTGCTGTACTACCACTCCAAGAGATTCCACATTGTCTATGTGTGTGTGTGTGTGTGTGTGTGTGTGTGTACATGATGAACTGTGATGCCAATCTCAGTCCTTGTTTTAGAATTTCATATTTTCTATTTTTCCTGCAATGTTTTCTCCCTATGCTCTTTGTAGGTCTGTCATGAAGCACTATCTTAAAGAACAACATGACATTCAGAGCACAGTGGGTCCTACTTGTCTTCCTTGCTCAGTGACAAACTGTCCCAGGATAGCAGTGTGCCCTTCATTTTGTAAACCTGCAAATTTACAAACATGTTTTTAGACAACAAAAAATGAAAAAAAAATTAGAAAGTCTGTTTTTACTTTGTTTATATAGATATTTCCCCATTTTTATTCCATTAACAGCAAAGCGTAGCAATTATGTGCATAAAATTTACATTATATTAAGTATTACACATACTGGAGAGATGATAAAATTATATTGGAGAATGTTAATATTTTATATGCACACTGAATCCTATTTAATAGAAAGGATTAGAGGTTCCAGGGATTTTGCCATTCAGTGGTGGTATGGAAGTAGTCCCTCACAGACACTGAAAGTATCTATGAAAGACAGAATTCATGTGAAGAATACTTTTATTTACTTATTTTTCAAACTAGAAGTTTGCTTTAAAATTCATCTCAAAGTCTCTAGTAGTCGTGGGGAATCAGTATGTTATTATCCTTAAAATTCACTTGAATACATTTAAAGTAAAAATGAATCAACTTGCCTGAGGTCAGCAGGGCAACAGGAACTTATGAGTTCAGGTTCTAAACCACACAATCTGCCTATGGAATTTTTAATACAGCAAGATGTCAGATTTTGTGTGGTTCTATTTTATAGGTATGAGATGATAAACTCTGCAAAATCTGTGACCCTTTTCATGTGTCAATGCTGAATTCAAATTTTACACACACCCCATGCCCCTGTGCTTTTTTGTCCCCATACTGTATGCATCCCAGTAATGTCATGGATGAATGTAACCCAACACACGACTTAGAACTTATTTATAACATATAGCTTCTGTTGTCACCTGATTTTGCCTTTCCTATAGGATCAACTGTGTAGAAGCCACTGTCTTTGTCAGAATGTTAAAAGGGTACACATACTGTCCTATTTTATCCATATACCATATGTATGTCACTATAACTTGTGCTCTCCTCACTAAAGGCTGTTGCTCTCTTTGTAGACAAACTGGGAGAGGTAAAGCATGTCTTACATATATCTATTGTCTCCCAGCTCCTACTGTCTCAACTCTTCCCTCCCATTCCCAAGTCCACTGTGCCAGGCAACTATTCACAGCATATCCTATTCACTATGCACCTTCACACTTCAGTTTAATTTTTCATTGGGCCTGTCTGATGTACTCACATTACCTGTTAATATGCACATGACATCTCTTGTTTCATCTTACATAGTTGATCTTACAAATATCACAAAAGTCCAAAAAGTGATTTTTGTATGAGTGTATTAAAATATAGAGAGAATCAGAATCATCCAATCTAACATCTTCCCATGGAGCACCTAAAATCCCATGGGCTGTTAAATGGAGAAATATGGACGAGATAAGGCAATAATTAACTTCTTCAGGCATATTCCCAACAGCAATCTTCTACCAGTGTCAGGCAATTTGCAAATAAAGGAGTTTAGGACACAGAGGGAAGAAAGCTTGATCTCTTGAATGCTCCATTTCACAAAGAGCTTTGAGCACTGTCAAGCAGCACAGGTACATATATATACATGTACATTTGTACAGGTATAACACATGTACATTTGTCATACCTCTTTCTTTTTCTCAAAATGACAATACCTATAAACAGCACTATTGAAAAATAGAAGTGTTTCTATCTCTTTATTTTGAAACACATTACAAGGGAAGCCTTGTTTATTATAGTTACAACTTAAACTCACAGACAGGGAAATTGGGTGTAGAATTACAGAGGAAAGAGTATTCAAGACTTGATAGTAGGGAAAATATTCTGAGTTCATGGGAATTCATAGCACAAAAAGGAAGGAAAAGAGACAGACATAAAATCATATTTGGCTGAATGATATATCAAGCCACCTGGGTCAAAACAATACTTAGAACTCATACAAACAACCTCATTCTGTAAATTTCTTTCTAAACTGAAGAGCAGATTCCTGTGGGCTTTGAAAAAGAATTCTTTTCTAAATTACTGGGTAATTTTCTCCACTCCAGTTGAGCTATATAATCAGACATGGTCAAAACATTGTACCAGGAGCACAATAGAACGTGAATTCAAGCAAACCATGACTCCATGGACCTGCAGCTATAAAAGGTGGTCAGAAATAAGAATGGCAAGCAGGACTTGGCTGATTTTATGTGGAAAAAATCTGTAATTGCACTGTATTCATGGAGCTTGTAAATGATTGTAATTTAAAATATATGTTAAATTGCACATCTTACCACATTAGACTTTTGGAATCATTCATGAGATGAGCTTCATATGGTCTAATTTTGTACTCCTAGTAATAATGACAATAAAACAGGACTCAGAAAACTGGGCATATACATAGACAATCTTATCTTCACAGGACAAGACTTAAAGTTATTTATTATCTGAAATGAAAATCATGCAAATTTTTTTATATTTATTTCACATCAATTGCTTTAGAAAATCAAAGGCACACCCCTGTAAAATAATGATAAATTTTTAGGAAACATCTTGTATTTATTTCCATGTAAATAAAGTATACAAACTTATTTCTTAAGAAAAATAATTTTTTTGTCTACTGACCCTGTTGTCAGAGTTTTGGTAGTTTTCCTGTTTTGACCTCCAGGAATAGAAAATATGTAAAAATTAACCCTCATATGCATACTCTTGGAGCTGGGCCCATGCACTTTTCCCATTGATATGGGATAAAAAAGTATGTTTCTTAATGACAATTATTTTTAAAGTGTACTATAAAATATTTTTATTGTCATTTCTAAGTGAACACAACACATCAAGTGCCTAAGATCACAACACGCTGAGTTACTGGTAAGGACTTCAGTGAAAGACACAGTGTGTGTGATGACACAATTGGAAACTTTCCATGACTCATATAGATATTTAAGCTATGACTTTTCCATCACCAATTTCTATGTCAGACAAAATTCTAGATGCTCATGTCGCAAAGGTGAACAATAGTCTCTCAGCAAATTTGCTTTGAATTGACGGGTAAATTTAGGAGGAGGACTTGGACTATTATCTTGTCTTTTGTCTTCTCCATGACAGAGACTACATTATTAGGGTGAGGTGCTTATATTCTTCAGAAGAACAGCAATGCAATGATAACTGAAAGATGAGACTAAATGTATATGTAAAGGACCTAGGTCAGAACGTTGCAGAAGCCCTGATCTCTCAAATTCCCGTGAGTCCCTGTCAGTTGATCCTGAGGCAGTGTCCTCGTAATGTTTGGTTGTGGCACTATATATCTGCTTCCATCAATTGTTGGATGAACTCTCTCTGATCTCTTGGATGACGATTCTGCTAAAATCTAGCCCCCAGAACACTGTGCAGACAGGACAAATTGTTGGACAAAAGTTTTGTGGCTGGAATTGTGTCTCAATCTCTCCACTTGAGGCCTTGCCTGGTTATAGAAGAAGGTCAGTTCAGGCCCCGTGTCCCACAATAGTAGGAGTCTTTGATAGAGTTACTCTCATAGATTTAATATTTATGTTATAGCTGAGTAGCCTGGTATTTTTGTGGAAAAGCTAATAGTGAGAGTTGGCGGGAAGCGCTATTCCTTTTTTTTTTTTTAGGATAAAAAATATGCTTGTGGGATATTTCTTCTCCTTGGTTTACCTTGTCATGCTTTTGATGTGATGGTATGTGTCTAGTTTTGTTGTAGTTTGTGATGTTGTGTTCAGTGGAAGTCCCTAGGAGGATTGCTCATTTCTGACAGGTTAGGATTTGAGGGAGAGGGGAGCAGAAGGAGGGGGGTGGGAGGAGAAAAAGAGGAAACTGCACTCAGCAGGGATGTAATAAATGAGAAAAGAATAAAAAAAAGAGAGACAAAATTAAATCAAATATGAAGGAGCAAGGTGGGAGTAAACTATTTAAAAAAGAATCAACATAAAACTCAGGTTGAAGCCTGGGAATGGTGGCACATGCCTTTAATCCTAGCACTTGGGAGGCAGAGGCAAGCAGATTTCTAAGTTCAAGGCCAGCCTAGTCTACAGAGTGAGTTCCAGAACAGCCAGGGCCACACAGAGAAACACTGTTTCGAAAAAACAAGATATATCTTTTTCAGTGTTTTAATATTTTACATATATTTTTATGTATAAATCTATGATGTATGTGAATAATTTCTATATTTCATATACATATATACGTGCACACAAAAAACCAAACCAAAACAAAAAAATCCGGCTGACAATCCACTAGAAACTTCCTGTATGTCAAATGCTGAGCTGAGCATTCACATGTTACAGATTTAAGGGTATGTTTTATTTTTTATTAGATATTTTCTTTATTTACATGTCATATGATTTTTCTTTTCCCAGTTTCTCCTCCCAGGAACAAACAAGCAAGCAAACAAACAAAAACAACAAGAACAAACCTCTGTTGCTTCCCCCCTCCCCATGCTTGCCACCCCACCCTCTCCCACTTATTGGCCCTAGCATTCCCCTACACTGGGGCACAGAACCTTCACAGGGCAGAGGTCCTCTCCTCCTATTGATGAGCGAGATTTAAGGGTATCTTATGACATCAGTATGCATACTTGCATTTGTCACTACCTATCTATACCATTTTGTTTGGTTTCACTGGCTAGAAATTTTCACTGGTTGTTGCCTTTTTTCTTTAGTTAATATCTACTCCTTTGTTTTCGATGAAAACTCAAGTAACAAGCAACCTGGAGTTCACCTGTGACCTTTGAACATAAGCATTTATGAGTATCTTTTCCTTCTTTTTTAAAGACACAATGTCACTCTGTAGCCCAGGCTAGCTAAAAACTTAAAACAATCCAACTGTATCAGTATTATTAGTGACTTCAGATTACCAAAATGAGCTGTCATTACAAGATATATCTTTTTAAGTGTTTTAATATTTTACATATATTTTTATATATAAATGTATGATGTATGTGAATAATTTCTACATTTAATATACATATATATGCACACATACATACATACATATATACACACAAACACATATATGTAGTATATATACATATACATCTATTTATACCCATGTCAAATGAGTGAAGAACAATTTTTAAGAATGTAATGGAAAAAAATATTTTGTTACATATAAGTACAAATCTTACTAGGAACTGGCAAGAGTTTGGACATATGTTCACATACTTAATGAAATAGAAAATAATTCATAATAGAGCATAACACATGATCTAACAAATGAGTAAAATGTATAATAAAAATGAGCAAAATGATAGGCTGTATTATGACCATACATTGTAGCGATGGTAGACTTGGATATATGGCTTCTTTTCAGAGTTTACAGGCAGGGAAATAATACACAGGCACCATCATTTGAAGAGCAGTTATTGGTGCTTTACTGAGTCTCTGATCTTTGACATGGTTCACCAAATGAAGAGTGGAAGACCAGCAACAAGATGGAATACTTGGAGACACTTCAATCTAGTCACCGTAGTGACCAATATACAAACAAACAAACAAACAAACAAACAAAAAACCCTGTACCTCATAACACGTCTGTGGCTTAGGTGTCATTATCTTCCCCATATAAAAATGCACCTTAAAGCAGGCAGGAACTGGGAAACTGTCCAATATTTTGAAAGTAGTTAATGACAGAGTTCAGATAATACTCAGGTAAACTGTCACTGAGTCCAAGTTCCCAAAATTTCTCTTAGTATTTAATTAATGAATGAAAGAAGTAACAACTATTATTATAGAACATGTACATATATGGTCATTAATTACACAGATAACTTTAATAATGAAAAGATGCTACATCTATATTAATGACTTTCAATAGCAAGGAATTTTTGCAATTAACCTGAAGTATCATTGGGAATATGTAGATGCATATGTGGTTTCTGACTCTGAAGCAATGGTACACTATTGGCAAAAATCTGGAAGATCTGCAAAGTGATTTTCACTTGAAAATTACCCATTACTAAAAATTGTCCAACTTAAAATACCAATAAACCTTCTGTAAAACATTTCATTTTAAAAAACACAAGAATTACTTCAACTCTACTGAAATTCAGACTCTCTTTTTACTTAAAAGGGAGAGTCCTATCTGAGCTGTGACAATTAAAACAATATTAATTGTTTCATACTCAAAGGTGAGTTTGCTCATAACAGTTTAGCATCATGCAGTAGATGCTATGCTTATCTGACTTTAGAACTCTCTCTTTACTGGAGGTGATGGAATGAATACAAGTGTAGATAAGACTTTATAGGGGGCAGTAGATTAGGGAGGTGGGACTACAGAATGCACATCTGAATCAGAGTATCCACAGGAAGTTTGAGTAGCACCCACCTGACATTTTAAGATCACCTACATTGATCAGAACCTGAGGGGTTTGCTGTTGTTTTTACCTTTTGGATTGCTTTTGCTTTTGCAGATTCATCCATCATTATAAACCTGTGGGTAATGTGAATTTAATCTTTCCTCACTAGAGCAGTGTTTCATTTCTTATATCTAAAAGCATTTTAATCTATGAAATGAATTATCTGTTCACAAATCAGACTGTCATCTTCAGGTAAGCTGTGCCTGCACGCACACACATATATACACATAAATCCAATTTGCAGTTGTGAATTATTATTTGAAAGGTGTAGGTTTCACATGAGAAATTTCATCATCTGGAATTGCATTGTCATTGAGGATAATAAGAATTGAATTTAGCTACTGAAAGGAACAAAGACAAATATTGAAAGATGGGAGGCTTTTCTAATCCACTGCAGAACTCTAGAGTCTTCTGTGAGATTAAGCTGAGACACCATTTGCAGAAATCAGTAACTGTTTCAGTTTATTAAAAGCTTAAGAGTAAATCTATTTGGGTAATATGCAGTTTGCAAGAAAAGAAATTTCTTCAGCATCAATTCTTTTACTGTTTCCATTTCCTCTCAACTCACCAAGAGGTAATCAGCGTGAGTAGCTCTGATCACACTAAGAAAACATTCTGATCTTCATTAGTACAGGGTCGATGCATGACATTTTATTCCACATCAAGAATGGAGAGACAGTTTCCCTAGAATCAAATACATCAAGCTATAGGGTTTCATAATCCCTTTAATTAATAAACTACCGAGCACACAACTTTCTCAACAGCGCTTTAGAAGTTGCAAATAGAAGCTTTGTGTTTGAAAAATCAATAAACAGAGAGATCAGCACCACCCCTTTATTTTTGTTTCCTCCTTCTTCTCTAAGATTAGAGAAGAGTTAGATACGAATGACGAGATAAAATTTCAGAAGAACAGATGACTTTGGCGTAAGGTTTAACTAATGTTTAGGATCTTCCTTCTGTGCAGCAAGATACACATGGAATGAAATATGAGTTGTTTTTCAGTGATCTAAACATGTACAGTTATTAACATCTTGTTAAATCTGTTCTTTTGCACACTCTGTCAATGTAATGCTTCATGAAACAGTCTTTACCGTGTTGGCACATTATGGCATGCCAACACTGTTCTCTCCAGGGATACAAGCTCTTAGTGGGATGTGGGCTGAGAAAAGAGGAAAACAATGCATTAATAATGAGGAGATAAGCTTCATGATGGAAATAAATATATTGGAGACCTTTAAGTTTGTCTTTTGCTGTCGTTTTTTGAGAAAGTGTTAAAGAGGAAAAGACCAGTATTGAAATGGGGTCAATTCAATGACGTGTTACATTTATTTTATTCATTTTACTTAGGAGGAGGGAAGAATAAGTGGGATTGGTATTTCATTGTATTTCTAGAATTTATAGAATTTAATGTAAAGAAACAAAACGCTAATTACCTAACAGTGATGGTGCCTAACAGTGATGGTGTTTAGGTTTCTACCTTTGCTATTGTTTCCCTTTCTCTTTCTGTGTGTGTGTGTGTGTGTGTGTGTGTGTGTGTGTGTGTGTGTGTGTGGTTCTGTGAGTGTAGTCGGGTGACATCATTGTTCTCTTCTGCTTCAGTTGTGAATAAGAGTGATCTTTGTTTCATCAAGTTTACATTGCATACTGCTGGAGGTCTTTTCACAAACCTGTGAAATCTATTTATGATCATGGTGGATAACTGCTGACCTGTCAGTTCTAACAGCCAGTGGCCTGCTGCCCCCAATCTGGACCCATTTTTAATAATTTATTTTCTCAATGTAGTACATGTCATTGAACTTTTCCTTCAAACAGATAAATTTTTCTTGTTTCTTCTTTAATTTTTGTCAGGCGCATCAAAAAATGTTGCAATAAACACACACGTACTTTTAGAAACAGTAGGATTGCAATAAGGTTTAATATATAAAAATTATTGGGTTACAATAAGTCCCCATTTAGCATATCAGAAGCAATAGTGTACATTGAATTGAAATGTTTCAATATTGTACTCAATATTGAAACTCTTCTCAGTATCAAAAGGAGGTTTGTATGACAACATATTGGCAAATGACACACGTCTTTGCTTTCAAATCTATCATGCTCGCACACATTGTAAAAGCACTGCTTTCACTGATATTAGCTCAAATATTTATTTTCTCTTCTGGATTTATTTTCCTTACTGATTACATGTTTCTCTATCCAATCTCCTTTTTGTTTTTCTTCTCACTAAATTATAAAGTTCTTATACTTTAATTGAACCAATGTATTGTTAAAGGCTAATGTTGCCCTGTCAAGTGTTATGTTAAGACCAATTTGTATTGTTCTGTCACATACGGCAAGTTATATGGATAAAGAAAAGGAACAAAGATGAGATGGGATTCAATTATTGGATTCAATAACTAACATTGGAGCAGAACAGAGTAAGGGAGGAAGAATTAAACACTCTCTTAATGTTACCATTTTGTATAATGAAGCTTCCCAAATAAACTATTCTGAAGAACATTACATTGATTCTTTGCCAGTGATGGTTTGCAGTTTTCCTCTACTATTACCACTTGTATATCTAATAAACTAGAAATTATTTCTAGGTACAAAGTCTTTTTTAAAAGAATAAATTCAGCATATTTGCCATAAGGGTAAATCACTTTTATTTTGTGTTATTTAGTGTTTGACCATGAACTAGACATTGAAGAAGATTTTTTTTTTTAATGGAGGACTTGGGAACTGATGAAACCAAAGAGCCTAATTTAAAATATATTTTACCTTATCTTCTCAGTAATGGTTTGTAACTTGGGAAACCTGAACGAAGGTAAACCTCATACTTTAGTTTACAGAATAGATATTTTCTTTAGAATTTGCTGATAAAATTACTGAGCAAATGATAATTTTCTTTGAGATGTTGTATTTTGAAAATTATAAAATTGCATTTTTTCACAAATGGCACCAAATTGAGGGCCTTGTTAAGTTTAAGCTAGCACTGAGATGCACCCACTATCTTTTAAACTGCTTTCTTATCACTCTATCTGTTTTTGTTATAGCTGCCACATAATCCTCATGTATTAGTTACTGACAAAATACGTGCTTATTCAGGTACTCTGCACCTTCTTTTTCTATAGAGGAATGAAAATGCATCCTCGAATCGTAATCTGTGTAACCGTTCCGCAGCATCTGTGATACATACCTGCTTGTTGTTAGAGGACCTGCTTATGTAACTGAGCCAGTGCTGGCCAATTTGATACATATGAACAAATCTACATGTTGATCTATAAACAAAACTTTTTATTTAAAAAATATGAACACAGAGTACAGAAAGTCATTCTTCATTTGCTCATTGCCATTTTGTGAAGTAAGTGAAGCATTTCACCAAACTGGTAACTATGGGAAGCATTAGTCTCCATAGTAAGTCAAAATACATTGAGAAAGAAAACTCATGGTTTCTTGAAAACACACCTGAAGAACATGATAAATGAGTGAGTTTCCTATTCTTCAGAGCTATAACAGGTACATAAGAGTATATAAACTATCTCTAACTCCATTACATGAGCACAGCATTTATTCAAGGTAATTTGGATCAAACCTTACTTACACTCCAATATATTTCAATTATATATAAAACACTTTTTCAAAAATATTCCAGGACTTTTGAAATTCACATATTCACCTCCTACACACACAAAAATTAGGAAGTATCACTTCTAACTTTTGAATAATTGTAGAGAAGAGAAATTCAAATGAGGATGAAACAACAAGATCAGTGTCCTCATGAAAAATGAATCATGGGGAGGTGGTCAAAGATGATGCTCCTTAGAGTACCTAAGCAAGAATTATCTCATAATTCTACATGGTGGTTTGGAAGAAGCAGGGTGTGTCCCATCAACTCATCAGAAGAATAAGACTCTCTAAATAACTATACTCCCCTTTCTGCCAGGTATAGAACATTACAGGCCAACCATGACATCTACTATTTAGACCTCAAAATGGCACAGAACCATGAATATCAGAATGAAAGCATTCTCCACTCACTATATTATTTGCAGATGCAAATTCAATCTGTGCAATCAAGAACTATTTTTAGCTCATATGAAATTGACAGTGATTAGCCAATTCTGTTTTTAATGTGTATTTAGATATTATTTATAATATTACATTTAATAATAGTTACATAATTTATAAAATTATTCGCCAATATCACATAAGTCTAGGAACTGGAAATGAGAGCTGTGTACTAACTGATAAACAACTTTACCACACACGTGAAATAAGACATGCATCCTCAAATATTTAAAAACCAGATGTCCCTCTTTTAACACTTTATTAGCTCAAAATTACATTCATTTAGAATGTTTCGCAATATTGTTTGATAGGTTTTATTAAAAATTCCCCTTGACAAGTGCAAAACAAAGAAGGAAGCAGGCCTAAAGTTGAAAAGAGAGGGCAGGGGCAGTGGGAATGAGAAAGAAAGAGACAGATAGGGAATCATGAGGGAGAGACACAGAGAGCAAATGAGACAGAGAATAGAGCAGTCCCCACTGCCAGAGACCCAACATGGATGACATTAGCTGAAATACACAACAAAGCAGAGAGAGAACTTGTAGAGACCATATGCAGAGATTAGGCACAGTCCCGGTTGAGTGATGGGGCCACTAAATATTAATATTTAAAGCAAAATTGTTTCCATCTAAAGGAAATATAGGAAAGGCTATCCAGAGACTGCCCCACCTAGGGATCCATCTCATCTCCAGACACAAAACCCATGCACTAGTGTTGATTCTAAGAAGCACTTTATGACAGGAGCTTGGTATAGGTAGTCCCTGAGAGACTGTGCAAAGCCTGACCAGTACAGATGTGTCAGCACAAAGCCAACAATCAGACTAAGAGCAGGACCCCAATGGAGGAGTTAGGGCTGAAGGAGTTACCATCCCCACAGGAAGAACAATAATATCAAACAACCAGAATCCCCAAAGCTCTCAGGGACTAAACTGCTAACCAAAAAGTACACATGAAGGGACTCATGGCTCCAGCTGGATATGTAGTTGAGGATTACCTTATCTGGCTTCAATGGGAGGGGAGCTCCTTGGTCCTGTGGAGGATTGATGACCCAGCATAGGGGTATGTTAGGGTGTTTAGGCAGAAGGGAGTAGGTGGGTACAGGTACACCCTCAGAATCAGGGATGACAGGAGGGATAGGGGGTTTAAGTGGGAAGGGGGATAACATTTGAAATGTAAAAACTTAAAATCACCAATAAAATAAATAAAAATCTCAATAGAAAGTTTATTATGAAAGTCACAGATAAAAAAAAAAAACACACACAACATAAAGACATTAAATCCCCCATAACACCCAGAGGAAGCTCTACTCCCTGCGCTCTGACACACCCAGGATCAGAGGTGTGGAGGACACAACATCTGTCCCAATAACAGGAGTAACTGGGACCAGCAGGACCTAGGCACAAAAGAACTCTGCCAGCCCAGTAGCTCAGGTACCTTTCGGTCTGTCTGGGCTGGTGCCCTGAGCAGACCTTGGGCGCAAACTCTGCAGCAAGTACCAAAACACCCAGAGGAAGCTTTGCTCCAAAATAAGCCCAGGATCACAGGATCCCAGAATCCCAGGATCCAAGGTTACTTGGCATCATCAGAACCCAATTCTCCCACCATAGCAAGTCATAGACACGCCATCACACCGGAAAAGCAAGATTCAGCTCTAAAATCACTTCTCATGATGATGATACAGGACTTTAAGAAAGACATAAATAGCACCCTCAAAGAAATACAGGAAAACAAAGGTAAACAGCTAGAAGCCCTTAAAGAGGAAACACAAAAATCCCTTAAACTACAGGGAAACACAATCATACAGGTGAAGGAAATGAATAAAACCATCCAGAATCTAAAAATGGAAATAGAAACAATAAAGAAATAAGAAAGAGAGGCAACCCTGGAGATATAAAACCTAGGAAAGAAATCAGGAGTCATAGATGCAAGCATCACCAACAGAAAACAAGAGTTACAATCTCAGAGGCAGAAGACACCATAGAAAACATTGACACAACAGTCAAAGAAAATGCAAAAAGTAAAAAGCTCCTAACCCAAAACATCTTGGAAATCCAAGAAGCAATGAGAAGACCAAATCTAAGGATAATAGGTATAGAAGAAAGCAAAGATTTCTAACTTAAAGGGCCAGTAAATATCTTCAATAAAATTATAGAAGAAAACTTCCCTAACCTAAAGAAAGAGATGCCCATGAAACTACAAGAAGCCTACAGAACTCTAATTAGACTGGACCAGAAAAGAAATTCCTCCTGTCACATAATAATAAAAATACCAAATGCACTAAACAAAGAAAGAATTTTAAAAGCAGTAAGGGAAAAAGGTCAAGTAACATATAAAGGCAGGTCTACCAGAATTACAGCAGATTTCTCACCAGAGATTATGAAAGCTAGAAGATCCTGGGCAGATGTCATACAGACCCTACAAGAACACAAATGCCAGCCCAGACTACTATACCCAGCAAAACTCTCTATTATCATAGGTGGAGAAAACAAGATATTCCATGACAAAATAAAATTTACACAATATCTTTCCACAAATCCAGCCCTACAAAGGAAAACAGATGGAAAACATCAACATAAGGAGCAAAACTACACTCTAGACGAAGCATGAAAGTAATCTTTCAACAAATCCACACAAACTTACTTCCACCTCTAACAACAAAAACAACTGGAAGTTATAATTACTTTTCCTTAATATCTTAGTGTGGAAATTAATATTACCAACATATCCTACTTGATTGAAGTCTAAAAATATAAGGAATTAGAAATTAGTTAATTGTCATCCAATGGTCTCTCTAATTTGGTAATTGGAAAATTAGGTCCAATATAGTACAATCTGTATACACATTCAGCTTGTTTGTTCGTGACAGTGTCTTGCTGTGTACAACATAAGTGTCTTGAAATCTTGCTTCTCCTATCTCAGCCTCTCTATTAGTAGTATTGCTTATCTCATGTTTTTACACTATACTATGGTTTTCAGAACAGCTTATATATTTCAAAAGTATTTATATACCCAAAAGAAACATAGGCAATTAACTTGGGAGGTGGCTTGTAAGAAAACAACAAAGTGAGACTGAATGCTTTGCTTGATATTTGTAACTCATATCAAGTTTGAAGAAGAGGACTTTATAAGGTACTTTTTCTCTGAGATGAATACTTTTCCCTAATTATCACAGTTAATGAACCAAATTCTTATCCTCACCTAATGTCTGTGCCACCCTCCAAGCAGAACCATTGTTCATTGAAACAGTTGGTGAATGACTTTATGGATAGGCCACATCTTAATACACACACCATTTCTTAAATGAATGTAACTTGTTCTCTGTGGGCTGAGAATGAAGACAATCACTCTAGTCAAATAGCTTTGACCTTAGCAGGAAGTCTGTATCCAAAAATTGTGCCTACAATTCATTCCTAGGCGCAGAAGAACTGTCAACTCTAAGCTTAGCTAAGATGGAGGTAAAATCCTTTGGTGATGTGAGGGGCATTGAAGTACAGGCTTATTACAATGAATTCCAATGTCTAAAAATTGTTCTTATTTTGGGCTTGTACTACATACAGTAAGAGCCAAAATTTTAAACTCTACTATATACAAAACAAACAAACAAAAAAAACCAAAAAGACTTTATATATTTATGCTCTTTTAAGAAAATACTAGTAGTGATGCATTATTTTGAAATATACAGTTAATATGTTTGGAGTTATTTAAAATTTATATTGAGAAAAAGTATGTATTTTCAGTATTGCTGTAGATAAGCATCTACATAGGACTGTTAAATTGTCTTGTTTTATATCAAATGACTTTTATAATACTCATTTTTATTGTTATAATATTTTATAAATTTTAAGGACTATGACAAAAAAGATACTGTAGGTATTGAAGGGGGTCTCTGGGAGGAGTTGGGGTACAAAAGTGAAACAAGAATGTAATTTGATTCTATTTACTTAAAATATATTTTTAAATGTTAACAAATTCAGATAAATTGAAATCATGTAACTTTTCTCATCATAATGCTATAAAAGTTTTAAAAAAGTTTAAAAAAGATTAAATCCATGAAGAAAACACACACACACACACACACACACACATATAAATGTGGAGGGTATGCACTTTTATAAAGTGGGTAATATTTTTGCCCTACATGGCAGAAATGAAAGTGAATTGCTCCCAAATTTTGACTTTTTAAAAAGAAACTTTAAACATATCATATGTATATCCAATTTTGAATGACTCACATAAGACTGCATATACAGACAGCCAAAAAAATTGACAAGTATAATTATTACTTAAAAGTAATTTATAACTATTAATGAAACAAGTCAAAATATTTTAAAAATTGTTGTGGACTACCATATTGTCTGAGGACAATTATTGTTGACCTTAGCATTGCTAATACTTATAAATAACTAAATTACCTTGTATTCCAACAGTACTCTACTTGGTTATTGATTGTAGTTCCCTTATGAAAATAGCACCTGCCGGGCTGTGGTGGCACATGCCTTTAATCCCAATCCTTGGGAGGCAGAGGCAGGCGGATTTCTGAGTTCAAGGCTAGCCTGGTCTACAGAGTGAGTTCCAGGACAGCCAAGGCTACACAGAGAAAAACCCTGTCTCAAAAAAAACAAAACAAAAAAAACAAAAAAAGCAAGCAAACAAACAAACAAACAAACAAACAAAAAACCCAAAACAACAACATAAAGAAAATAGCACGTACTCCTCAGTAGAAAAGAATGCCTTCCAAAATCCCAGCACCTGTGGGCGTGGCTTAAATACTCCCCGCAATACTCAATAGAGAATTCTCGTAATCCATCACAATACCCATCACCACGGAAAGAAGGATTTTTCCAGGTTTCTAGTTTCTGTAATGAAAAAGAGATTCAGAGTTATGCTTATAAATTCAGAGCATTAAGAACATGTTCTGGAAGACGCAGTGATATTCAATTGTAGCTGTCACAGTTGAAAAGATTTTGCAATGTGGTTTAGCAAGGAACAGAAACACCAGACACTATAGAACTCATGGGGGTGACTATTATGCAGCTCTGCCTATGGCTTCAAATGATCAGGGCAGCCAGCCAGTAAGTTTTCTTGTATTTGCAATCTATCCACCATCTCTGTCTCTCTGGGAAGAATGGCTATGAACTTCCCACCAGAAAATACTAGCTACTCTTTTTATTTTGGTAGTGAAAAACAAGGCAGAGTGGGGTAAGCATGTCAGAAGCTCAGTTGAACTGTATAGTTTGAATTCATTCACTCCTGGCTATGTAACCAGCCTATGGCCCCAAACCAATGAAACACAAATAGTGAACATGGGCAACTAAAGAGCACAGACCACAACCAGAGCCAACTATGGGATCTGGCTAACAATCTCACCGTAGTGCAGAGCATAACCCACAACTCTTCCTGAGATCAGCTTGCAAACCTCTCCATACCTCACCAGTAATGTTGCTTGGATAGATAGTACACCCAGAAGTCCCATTTCCTAAAGCATACAAGACTTGTTCCAACCCTATATAAAGCCATTGTGGAACTGGCATGAAAGTATGACTAAGGATTACAACCAATCTCAGAATATTACAGAAGCTTGATCTGATCAATTCTAAAAGGAAGACCCACCTCTTTATTAAGAATACCAGGTCTTGGGCATATACCCAAAAGATGCTCCAACATGTAATAAGGACACATGCTCCACCATGTTCATAGCAGCCTTATTTATAATAGCCAGAACCTGGAAACAACCCAGATGTCCTTCAACAGAGGAATGGATCCAGGAATTGTGGTATATCTACACAATGGAGTACTACTCAGCTATTAAAAATAATAAATTTATGAAATTCTTAGGGAAGTGGATAGATCTGGAGAATATCATCCTGAATGAGGTAACCCAATCACAAAAGAACACACATGGTATGCACTCTCTGATAAGCAGTTATTAGCCCAGAAGTTTGGAATACAGGAAGAACAACGCACAAACCACAAGAAACTCAAGAAGAAGGAAGACCAAAAGGTAGACATTTCATTCCTTCTTAAAAGGGGGAACCAAATACCCATAGAAGGAGTTGCAGAGATTAACTATGGAGCAGAGACTGAAGGAAGGACAAGCCAGCCTAAATATAGCTATCTCCTGAGAGGCTCTGACAGTACCTGACTAATACAGATGTAGAGGCTCATAGCCATCCATTGAACTGAGTACAGGGACCTCAATGAAGGAGCTAGAGAAAGGACCTATGGAGCTGAGCTGTTTGCAGCCCCTTAGTACGAACAACAATATGAACTAACTAGCACCCTCAGAGCTCCCAGGGTCTCAACCACCAACCAAGGACTGCACATGGTAGGTCTGATTGTTCTGGCAGCATGTGTATAGCAGAGGTTCGCAAATTCTATCATCTATAGGAGGAGAGGACCCACTGAAGGTTCTGTGCCCCAGTGTAGGGGAATGCCAGGGCCAATAAGTGGGAGAGGGTGGGGTGGCAGGCATGGGGAAGGGGGAGGCAACAGGGGTTTGTTCTTGTTGTTTTTGTTTGTTTGTTTTTTGGAGGGAAAACTGGGAAAGGAGAAATTACATGTACATAAAGAAAATATCTTTAAATATCTAATAAATATCTTTAAATAAATAAATAATAAATATCTTTAAATAAATAAATAATAAATAAATAATAAATAAATAAATATCTTTAAATATCTAATAAAAAAAAAAGAAAAGAATACCAGGTCAGTCATCTAGAAACACAGGCTGGAGGAATGGAAAAACAAATTATCCACCAAACAAAAATAGCTAAGTGTTGGAGCATACACAAAAATGAATGAATATAATAGTCAATAGGAATTAGGATGGTTCAAGAGGGGGTTTGTTCTGCAGTGTGAAACTTACCTCAAGTTGTTTTTGTCTTCAAGGATACTGATGTTTGAGAGAACAGGTATTTATTTTAAAAATAAATCTCAATCTGATGGCTTGTCATATTTTTATATTTATAAAAATTAAAACACATATACATATACTTATTTTATAAGCATACAGATATAAAATGAATGTGTGTAGACATGAAAAATTTATTCACACATACAGAAATGCATGAAGTACATAGCAGAAAAGGAGACACTGCATGTACATAATTGGCCAATTCCTGCTGAAAAGAGGAGAGCCACAAGCTTTTTCACCTTGACATAGAGGTACTAAAAATTTATTTATTAATTTATTTAGCTTGATGCTGCATAGGTAACTTTAAGCATAAGTATACTAAATAATTCATAATTAGTCATTTAAAAAAATAGAATTGGGCCAGCCAATACTACTCACATTTTATAAAACTGGCATGTCAAATTCAGTTTCTGCAAAAAGGATGTGGATTCTGACGGGAGGAAGGAAAGAATCTTGGAAGAGATGAGATATGAAAATCTTTAATCAGTCTATATTGTAGAAAATTACCTATTTTCAATGATAATAAAGAAGTAATGCAAAGCAGACCCCCTTCTGTAACGTGGTCCTAGCCCTTTCCATTTGTTTAAGTGACCTGAATCATCTTAAGGAAAACTAGTGGGTGGTCTAACAAAGTAAAAAGATGACAGTAGGAGATGAGCATGCTGAACGCAAACCAAATACTTAAAGAAAAACATAAAAAGCCGGGTGGTGGTGGCACACACCTTTAATCCCAGCACTTGGGAGGCAGAGGCAGGCAGATTTCTGAGTTCAAGGCCACCCTGGTCTACAGAGTGAGTTCCAGGATAGCCAGGGCTATACAGAGAAACCCTGTCTCGAAAAAACAAAAAAACAAAAAAACAAAACAACAACAACAAAAAAAAAAGCTGATGATTGGAAACATATTGAGTGTATTTTATTAGATTTTCTGATCTTAATAGTATCAAAATATTCTTTTAATTGTGTGTTTGGCTAATAATACCTGTATCAAAAATATGCTTTATGTTCATTTGCTTTCAAATACCATACTTTTCTACATGTAGTGTCAGAGATTTGGATAATGAATGTTTTATTGGTTGACTTTCTAGGCCTTAATATTTCATTTACTACCTCATATAGAGGCAAATATATGCAATGCAATGTTCACTAGATACAGACAAATATTTTTGTTTCATTTTCTTTTAAGCAGGATTCACCATACAGCCTTGGCTAGCCTGCAGTTCCTTAGATAAAACAGGGTGGCCTCAGACTCATAATCTTTTTGCTATAGCGTCTGTCCCTAGTGTTGAGATTAAGGCATGCACCACCACAAGCAACTAAGAACTTTTTCTTCTCTTATACTAAAGGGAATCATTCCTGTGTTCTATAAAATGTCATGCTGGTATTGATATTAATTATTACTACACAAGTCTTTCCCTTCTTATGTGCAGTAAAATTTCTATTTTTTTCTTTAGTGGTTTCAAATACATTTATTTTCTTCTCTGTCCTTCCAGACCCAATACTTCGGTCTCTTCCTTGTCCTCCAAGAAAACACCAGATGCCACATTTCTCCGCACCTGCCCACATGTCCTGTGGATTCCGCAGACCATCTCCTCCTAATATCCCTTCCTCAATGTATCACTGTTTTCCAGGCTTCAATTCCAGCCTAAGAGAAAATCAGGTAGGCTGCCAGCAGCCTTCTATTTTGTAGAAAAATAACCATGGCAGCCTTCCCAACAACTCTGCATCTATCTCCTCTGTATCCCTCAGATATATATTCATTTATAATCTCTTTCCCATCAATTGTTCTGTGCTAGTAGCCTCTGCTAAACTAAGGGTCACGTCACCATGGCCAAATTAGGATGAAAGAAGACACATACCTCTCCTACTCTTGATATGCATTACCCCAGTCTCATTACCAGCTCTGTAGCAGTAAACCTGATGTGTTTTCACTCTAATGTGTGAGCCAGTTTTCAAAAATATCATAAAGACTTTCTCTTGCAAACAAAATTTCTCTGACTTATTCCATTATTCAAGCATCAATAACCAGCATGCATTCATTGTGTACACATCAGCTGAACAAGTCAGGAAAAGAAGCAAAACAAAGAAATCACACTCAAAGAAAATCAGGAGGAAAACAGAAGTCAGGGAACAAAATGTCCACCCTATAAACATAAATCAGCACCTTGACATACAATCATCCCATAAAAAAGATGTGTAGATGCCAGCATAAAACCTAATAAATAAGAGTCAGAACAATAAGTCTCCAGTAGAATCTAGCTATATCTACAACAGCAGGTCTTGGGTATTAGTAAATATGTGAATCACATTTATAAAGCTTAAAACTTTCTATATGAAGATGGTATAAGTACTTGAAGAGGAAATAAATAAGTACCATAAAGAAATTCAGAAAAACAAAACAAAAAGAAATGAATAATTCTCTCAATTTATCCAAGAAAATACAAACAAAGCATTGAAGGAAGCAAATCAAATAAAACTGTTCAAGACTTGAGTATGGGAATAGAATCAAAACAAGGGAATTCTGGAAATGAAAACCTTAGGAACTGAAACAGGAACTACAGTGGCAAAATTTTCCAAAACCTGGAAAAGGGAAAACATTTGAAATGTAAATAAATAAAATATCCAATAAAAAATAACCCGGGGTGGGGGCAAAGAAAAAAAGAAAAAAAAATGAAAAAATGAAAAAAATACAAGAATAAGTGGAGAGGATCTCCAAAACTGATGATAAGATAGAAGAAATTAGATATACTGTTCAAAGGAAATGTTAAGTCAAAAACAAAACCAATCAAGAGCAACAATAAAAATCCAAATTCTGAAACCAAACGTTCAGGAAATCTGGGACGCAATAAAAAGAACAAACCAAAGAATAATAGGCATGCAGAAAGAAGAAGAAGAAACCCAGCTACAAAATATCTTCAAAAAAATCATAGAAAAATTTTGTTAACATAAATAAGAGATGCCTATAAAGGTTCAAGAAGCATACAGAACACCAATCAGATTGGACCAGAAAAGAAAGTCCCCTCACTACATAATAATGGAAACACTAATCATACAGAAGAAAGAAATAATACTAAAAGCTGAATAGAAAAAAACAAAACAAAGTAAAAGACCTACAGATTCAATGTAATCCCCATCAAAATTCCAAGTCAATTCTTCACAGACTTAGAAAGAGCAATTTGCAAATTCATCTGGAATAACAACAAACCTAGGATAGTGAAAACTATTCTCAACAATAAAAGAACCTCTGGTGGAATCACCATCCAGGACCTTAAGAAGTACTCCAGAGCAATTGTGATAAAAACTGCATGGTAATGGTACAGTGACAGGCAGGTGGATCAATGGATAAGAATTGAAGACCCAGAAATGAACCCACAAACCTATGCTCAGTTGAACTTGGAAAAAGGAGCTAAAACAATCCAGTGGAATAAAGACAGCATTTTCAACAAATGCTGCAGGCTCAACTGGCAGTTAGCATGTAGAAGAATGCAAACTGATCCATTCCTATCTCCTTGTACAAAGCTCAGTCCAAGTGGATCAAGGACCTCCACATAAAACCAAATACACTGAAACTAATAGAAAAGAGAGTGGGGAAGAGCCTTGAGCACATGAGCAGAGGAGAAAATTTCCTAAAGAGAGCACCAATAGCTGTTGCTCCAAGATCAAGAATTGACAAATGGGACTTCATAAAATTGCAAAGCTTCAGTAAGGCAAAAGATACTGTCAATAGTACAAAATGACAACCAACAAATTGGGAAAGATCTTTACCAATCCTATATCTGATAGATGTTTAATATCCAATACATATGAAGAACTCAAGTAATTAGACTCCATAGAAACAAATAACCCTATTAAAAATGAGGTACAGAGCTAAACAAAGAATTCTCAACTGACGAATCTAGAATGACTGAGAAGCACCTGAAGAAACATTCAACATTCTTAATTATCAGGGAAATGCAAATCAAAACCACCCTGAGATTCCACCTCATACCTGTCAGAATGGCTAGGATAAAAAAACTCAGATGACAGCAGATGCGGGAGAGGTTGTGGAGAAAGAGAAACACTCCTTCATTGCAGGTGGCACTCTGGTTATCAGTTTGGTCGTTCCTCCAGAAATTGGACATAGTACTACCAGAGGACCCAGCTATACCACTCCTGGGAATATACCCAGAAGATGCTCCAACATGTAATAAGGACACATGCTCCACTATGTTCATGGAAGCCTTATTTATAATAGCCAGAAACTGGAAACAACACAGATGTCCCTCAACAGAGGAATAGATACAGAAAATGTGGTACATCTACACAATGGAGTACTACTCAGCTTTAAATAGAATGAATTTATGAAATTCTTAGGGAAATGGATGGATCTGGAGAATATCATCCTGAGTGAGGTAACCCAATCACAAAAAAACACACATGGTATGCACTCTCTGATAAGTGAATATTAGCCCAGAAGATCAGAATACACAAAGTACAATACACAAACTACAAAAAAATCAAGAAGGAAGACCAAAGTGTGGATACTTTACTCCTTCTTAAAAGCAGGAACAAGATAACCAAGGAAGGAGTAGCAGAGACAAACTATGAAGCGGAGACTGAAGGAAGGACAATCCAGAGACTGCTTCACCAGGGAATCCTTCCCATATTCAATCATTAAATCCAGACACTATTGTGGAAGCCAGCAAGTGCTGGCTGACAGAAGCCTGATATATATGTCTCCTGAGAGGCTCTGACAGTACCCAACTAATGCAGAAGTAGAGGCTCACAATCATCCATTGGACTGAGAACAGGATCCCCAGTGAAGGAGCTAGAGAAAGGACCCAAGGAGCTGAAGGGGTTTGCAGCCCCTTAGGATGAACAACAATATGAACTAACTAGTACCCTCATAGCTCCTAGGGACTAAACCACCAACCAAAGTGTACACATGGTGGGACTAATGGCTTCAGCAGCATATGTATAGCAGAGGATGGCCTAGTCGGTCATCAAGGGCAGCAGAGGCTCTTGGTCTTGTGAAGGTTCTATGCCCCCGTGTAGGGGAATGCCAAGTCCAGGAAGTGAGAGAGGGTAGGTTGGTGAGCAGGGGGAGGGGGGAGGGAACTGGGTTTTTTGTTGTTGTTTTTTGTTTTTAATTAAATTTTATTTTTATTTTTTGGAGGGGTTGCTGTGAAAGGAGATATCATATGACATGTAAATAAAGAAAATTTCTAATAAAAAAAGAATACTAAATGCTGAATAGAAAAAAGACAAAGTAAAATATTAAAGCAGATCTACAGGAATTACACATTCAATGGAGACTTAAAAGCCATAAACACATGTGCTGCAGATTCTTTAAGGACCACAGATGCCAGCCCAGGTTGCTATACCCACCAAAATTTTAAATCCACATAAATGGAAAAAATAGATATTCCAGATATAAACAATATATTACTACAAATGCAGCCATACAGAAGGCATGAGAAGAAAATCTCCAACCTAAGGAGTTAAACTATATTCATGAAGACACATAATCTCACACTTCCAAACCCAAAAGAAGAGCATGAGCATGAGCGTGTGTGCATGAGCATGCGTGTGTACACATACATACAGGCACATACAAATCAACTACATAACCATCACCACCTCTAACAAATCATCAGAGAACTGAAATCACAAAGAAAACAATATAAAGAAACAATGAATAAAAAAAATTGGTTCTTTGAAAAATACCAAGATAGGCAAAGACTATCCATACTAACTAAAAGATTGAGAGACATTATCCAAATTAACAAAATCAGGGGAGGGGGAAAAGTGATTCATGAAAAGGGATGCTGAGAGAAACCTGATGGCATAAGTGATAATTTAAAATTTTGTAATCTACCAAATTACAAAATCTTAAAGAATCAAATAACTTTCTCCATAGGTTCTCCATAGGGTTGCAAGTTGGGCCTGTTACTGCTTGACTCTTCCCTGTATACCTGTTCTTTTCCCCTGAACATCTTGTAGGTGGGACACATTTTGTCTGGAAGGCCTTGAAAGTAGGTGGTGGCCACTTCTTCTTGAAGCCAGGCTGAGCAGATGAATTTTTCTTACTTACAAATTGAATCCAGGAACGTATCAAAAACATCATTCAGCATATCCATTTAGGAGTCATCCTGGAGATGTATCAATGGTTGAAAATACAAAATCTAGTAATTTTTATCCATCATATAAACAGACTGAAAAGGAAAAAATAAAAACCCAAATGATCATCTCATTAGATGCAGAAGTGGCCTTTGAAAATATCTAGCCCTTCCTTTTGATAAAAGGACTTGAGAGATTAAGAAGTTTATCTGGACAGGAGGGGGCATAGGGAGGAATTGGAAGAACTAGAGGAAGGGGTCAATATATTCAGGACATATTTTATGAGAAAAGAATCTATCTTCAGTAAAGGATAAACAAACACAAAGGAAAACAAGAAAGTTGAGATGGAAATGGGAGGGTTCTATTGGACTGGTTATGCAGTAGGCAGGTAATTTAGACTCAACAAATCTGAAACTATTAGAATCCATGACATAAAAAAGTTTATACAATGACAAAAATCCAAATTTAACCATAATTCTAATAAGTTCTACTGGTGAACATAAGATACCTTGATTTATCTCACAGTAAAAGAATATTATAGTTTATATAAAAATAAAAGAGACATTCTGTTTGTGGAAAGATATAAAAACTTGCTATGAATTAGTTTTGAAGACATAGTCTACAATATTAGGTAATGTGTGGTTTTCATATAATAAAACATAATGTTTGAGATATTTTTAAGCTCAAATAGTACTGTCAATATTACCATCTTTTACTAGCATGTAATTTATCATTCACTCTTGTACCAAGTCTAATGTGACATTCAATTGTAAGAGCCCCTGAATTTATGAACTTTGATGTGAATTTATGAAGGAAGCTGTGATTCCATGAATCAGTGGTTTCAACTCCTGACATTTTGTACTAACTTTAGAATGTGACACTAAATGTTGTGTTTTGCTAATAGAAATTTTTCCTCTGACCATAAATATGAAACACTTAATATATTGCAGTAGACTTTATTATCCAAAGCAAAATAGATATTCATATATTAGAGATATACCTACAAACCTAAACAAATAATTTTAAATTTAGTCTGATAATGAATGACATCAATGATTTTCTAAGCAAATCATTTTTGTGGAGATAGTAACTTGTTTTTACATCAAAGAGAATGTGTGTTTAATTTCTATAAATAATTTTTTAAAAAACATTACTTTGCATTGTCTTTGTTTCAAACTCAAATTCAGCCTTGTCCTGGAAAGTACTGAGAAGTTTTTACTTTTGTTACTCTTTGTAGAGTTTTACATACCATTAGATTAATTCATTTCTTCAGTATTTAGTAGATTTGTAATAATTGATTATAAATATGCAAGATTTTGAATGATTACTCAAAATGTCTTAATTTTTCTTACCTTTTTTATTTTAAAATTTTAATTTTTTGAAAATTTTATATATGAGTATTGTATCTACATAATTTCCACACCTTCCTTTACCCTCAACAAGTCCTGGTTGTGTCCCCCAGAGGTCACTGTTCCTCTTGGGTCTGTTTTCCATCTGGTTTCTTTAATTCAATTCTTGGTTAATATTCCTTCTTGTAAGGGTCAGGGGTTCATTACCTCTCCACTCTATCTGTTCTACACACTTACCACCAGAGTCTGCTCCACTCTGCTGCATGAGCAAGGCATAGGGTCTGCTAATGTGAGTGCTGCCCCAAGTGAGAGATGGGACAATTTCTCCATAGTGTCACATCCAGTGAGAGGTGGACCAGTTAGTCATAGCTCCTGGACTTTCATTTGATCCTTAGCTGCTTGCCTGACCAGGGACATCCACATTGTAGGGGTCATATGAGCCAAGGATCTCAACACTGACCTCTGCTTCTGTGGAGCCACAGATTTAGACATGGTCTTCAGCTGCACTTCCAGCTCAGATCTCACCATGGCCTCACATGACTGTACTCCCCATTCACATCTGACAACTCCTCTCTCGACCCTTGAGTCTCCCAGTGTACCTCTCTTCATAATGCCCAAGCTGCTCCACTTCTTTCTTTCTCATCTGGCCACCACATACTTGTACATTGTGATGTTCCTGCTGCAGTCTGGTCAACCAGCTGGCAGGTTTCTGGGTGACATCTTCCATTCCTGCTGAATGTTGTAGAGGCGAGTAGGTGTCTATGGCTAGGTTGTGCGGTGCTCTGGAGGACAGGTCTATGGGTGGCATGGCTGTATCTGTCTTCCTCCTCCAAAGCTGGGTTGCCTGAATTTGATTTGATTTGATTTGATTTGATGTATATGTATCCTAGGTATAAGATAGCTTTGGCTACCAAACCACTCATCAAGCTAGGATGAACTAAGGACTGCCATCTGCTCTGCCCTGACTGACGTAAGAACAACAGCACAAATAAGGTGTTACTTGGCCAATTGCCAAGGGGAAATGTATTGATATTAACTATTTGTCAGTCATCTAGCCAAATTTAGATATTATTAGTATTGTATTTTGTTTTCTTCACATTTAATTTTGTTTACATCTTTCATTTTTCTTTTCTTATACATACAAAAATTTCTCTTATTCTGTTTATAATTTCCTTTCCTAAAATACTCCAACTCTTTTTAATAACATGACTGTATGCTTTTAAATTTTCCATAGTAAAACTTTTGTTGAAAATATTATACATACATGTGTGTGTATCATTGTTTTTAAATAAATCTTTTAAATATATTTTTGTTTTCATCCAATAATTTTAAGTATTGAATTTGTAAATGTACAAAATAAACTAATATTAGTTTTACTTTTATATTTGAATTTCAAATTACACTGTTGACCCTAACAAATCTCTGAACTTTGAAATCATTTCAGAATAATTAAATTTGTTATCAACTTTTTGTCAATGTTCAGTGGAAGCTTGAATAAAACATTGACCCATTGTCTGCCAGATGCATTTTCTATGAAGATCACTACTGAAAGATATTTAAATGTGATGGTTAAACCAGAAACACTTGGTTCCATTAGAAGTGGCCCAGAGGAAACAGGTGAGAACATTAAAAAACAAACAAACAAACAACCCAATAAACAAAACAATAACAGAAAAACAGAATAGAGATCTAGGATTGCACAAAGTGCACCTTATATATAGGATGCCAGTGACAGACATAAGGTATGGCTGGCAGTAAGTTCATCACAATCTTCAGAGTACCAAACAGAGAGAAGATAGAGGTGAATTTTATCCTTGTAGAAAGTATTGAATTGATTTTAAGCTCATGTCAAGGAAATAGACACATTACTTCCACCAGCATCCTATTTTAAAGACCACATACCACTCACAATCATAGTAAGGCTTTCTTTGGCAGAGGCTGAGAAAGCTGGTAAAGAGGCCCCCTAGCCAGACAGTTTGTGAAGAAAGTCTAAATTTGATGTCTCTATAGTATTCTCCCTTTCAGATCAGGGAACTCTGGGGAAGAAAGAGTCACAGGGGATGGAAGACACCAAGAGAACATGGCTCACAGAATCAACTAAGCAGGGTTCATGCAGGTTCACAGAGTCTGAATCAGCAGCACAGAGCCTATATACTTCTGCATGAGGTCCTCGGAGTGAGTCAATGTTATGGCTTTTAGCTTGATGGTTTGACTCCTAAGTCTGACTCTTTTTCTGTTTTTGAGACTCTTTCCCTCTTACTGGATTGCTTTGTCCAGCCTCAATGAGGCTTTTGCATTGTTTGGCTGACATTTCTTTCAGGCCTGCTCTTTTCCGAGGAAGAAATGGAAGAGAAGTTGATCTGCAGAAGAGGGGAAGTTGCAGGAGCAAGGAGGAGTGTGGGAGGGGAAACAGTGGTTGTGGTGTAAGGTTGGGAAAAGAATCTTTTTACAATTGACCAAAAGGAAAAAGAAGATCTATGAAAGGAGTTTTAGAACATGATGTATTATGTAAATATAATTATATATTTTAAATGTTATATAAATAATGAAAACAATGAAATAGAAATGTTAATAGTTGTCATGTCTCTATCTTCCAGTAGGCCTACACTATTCATATTTACTAACATGAGGATCTAAATACCCCGTTGTGATTCATTTATCTATTCATTTTGATGTATTTCAAAAATATTTTTTTTGTCATTTACCATATAGGATTTGAATATTTATGTCTAGGACACAGAAACTTACATAATTTAATTAAAAAATGTCCATTTTGATTTGCCTAGTTTTGTAGTTCAGAAAATTTTTTTATATATTTCATTCTATGTTGATTCAAAATAATAGTTGCTTTATGTTTAGAATGGAGTTCCTCTAAATTCAACTTTTCTGTGGATATAGATATAAAAATTTCAAGCTGGTTACTTCTGTAACAGGGTCTTCCATTTTTCTCTCACAAAAAAAAGTGCCTTTTAAATACTGTTTTGTTGTTTGCTTTTGGTTTTCACTGATGTTGATTGCTGTTGTTTTGTTGATGTTTATTTCTGTGTTTGTTTTTGCTTTTTTAGAAACTTAGAGAACTTGTTTAGAGATTTGTGTTTCTTTTTCCTAGGCACCTAGTAATACCTAGGGTAACTTCTGCCTGGTATTATCTTCAATGTCGATTGAAGATTCCAGTATGGCCATATTTTCATGTGATAGAGAAACAGTGGTTGGAAGAGAAGATATGGTTGCAGACTCAGTTCTTTGCCACCACTGAGGAGATTTTAAGAATGTAGCTCCATGGAGGCTCACAAGCATCAACTCTGTGCAAACCAACTTCACTCCTTTATGTGAGTCTCAGAAGCTAGAAACTTATGATTACAATAAATACTTTCTGATGCTGTACCATCTTTTTTTATGCAAAGCTGTTTATAGGATTTTCTCAGAAACCTGGCTTCACATTTCAACAGTGTTTTTTTTTTTTTTTTTTTTTTCAGATTTAGATTTGTTTGGGTGTTTCAGTTACGATTCTTAACATGGAATATAATTTGATGCAAAATAATTATAGGGATAGTGGTATTCTGAGCCGGTCTTGGTTACCACTATCAGTACCTAAAGTTCTTCTATACAGATTTGTCCTTCTTTTTAAATCATGTTGTGTTAAAAATCACTCATGTGGAAATAACTGATAATTTCATATAATACCAGCTCATGACTTCAATACCTTCATTTATTTATAGCCAAAATAAAGCAGATTCCCATAAAGGAGGTATGACATATAGGCAGACCAGAAATATTGAATTGCCTTAGAAAATGCCTACAAGCAAATTCTGCCTAAATTATTTATTTTCAGTTTAAAAGAGACTGTTTATTTTTATTCCAAAGCATGTGTATATATTTACATTCACACTAGATTTGTTGATCAAGTCTTTCATTATGATATCTAAGCTAATAATGACTTTTCCATTACACATGAAAAAACGGCTCTAGAGAACTCTAGTAAGTTACTTAATTTGATAAGTCAATATATTATGTAATGTCTGGCACATTTAGTTTTATTTTGTTTGTTGGAAGAATTAAAATGTTCAATTTTACATGAAAAATTATTCAATGTGTGTCAGATAAAATTTGATTGTTAGCTTGTAGCTTATAATATGTTTTAAAAAACAGAGACCTTAAATATCATAAAGAGTATTTAAAAAATTTATAAAAACCTCTTGTATATATATATATATATATATATATATACACACATATACATGTATATATATAGCCTATAGATAGGCAAATGTAATGTATATTCTTGTTGATAGAAGTTTGTCAATGTTTACTTTTGTTTTACATGAGGTTTTAACCACACAAATTAACACTGAGTGTGATTTCTGCAAAGTGAAAATGAAGCTCTCTCCAGGGAGTTCCTTATCCCTCATATACATTTTCATTTCTTCAAACAGGAAATTAACCTCAGCAGCAGCACCACCACCACCTGTGCATACTTGTGGTTAATACTTCTCAAAGCCCAGTGAAGACCAACTGAGCAGCATACTCATTACTGTAAGCCTCAATTTTCTAAAACTTTGTCATTGCCTGTTGCATGCTTATTCACCTATATTCCTGCCATGCTTTCTGCCCTCTGAGGATAAGTAGAGGTATAGTTTCACAGTTACACTGGCCTCTTGCTTTGGTTTGGGCTTGATTTATTGAGAGAAATGTTAAGACTGAAGTAGACAGTAAATAAGTTGGTATCCCTGATGGTGTCCTTCACAGGTCACTGTTCCTCTTGCAGCTGTTTTCTATCAAGATTCTTTAATTAAATTCTTGCTTGATACTCCTCCTTAGAAGGGTCAGGAATTCTTTAAGTCTCCATTTGTAACACTCTTGACATTGCCATTTTATGTTATTCTTATATTAATTTGAGTCATATGTCTGTTGTCTGTTTCTACTTAGTAATAGTTATAACGTTGGCAAAAGGGATCTACAACTACAAGTTGCTTGTTTTCAAAGCCCCACAGTTCTTGACCATAGTTATTTAGTTACTACTATGAGAATCAAACACCTACCTACAAGGGCCTTAAAAAGTTCTAGGTTAGTCTTACCAATATTAACTCGTCAAAGATTAGCCATATATGATATTAGAAGATCGACCAAACTAATCTTTGAATTTTCTCTGTTTTTTTAACCCCTTTGATGACATACATTAATTCTTCTGAGCTCCAAGTATTATATTTTAAAATAACATGTTGGATTAGTTACTTCAGATAAACCTCACTATGTAGCATGACCTGTATCACCTTTAAGGACATGATTTTAGGAATGAGCAGAAAAGATATGTTTTGGTACATTCTATAAATATGTATATGGCTATAATTTTTCACATAATTATCTTTTTCCCCATCACACCATTTTACTTTCCCTGTGCCAGGCCCTCACCTGAGTCTCTTTGTTTCTTATTTGAACATGGGTTGTGTTTTCATGACCCTTATCTAAATTGTTTTAATTATGCCACTTTAACAAGGTTTTGGGAGCCAAAATCCCTTCAGTGGTCATTAAATAAAGAACTCTGCTCAGATCAGTGTTCAAAGTGATGGGTTGGGTTTTCATTCTCTGATAGTAAAATCCACACCCAAGTAAATAATGTTTTGAAACTGGATGATCAGGAGTGGGTAAAAGTTACACATACTAATTAGTTACTAATGCTAGCACAACTTTACTTGTGTGCAGCAGAGACTTTAAAGATTCTTAGGGTGAAATTCTCTTGGAGACTCAGGGAAATGGATATCTAGATCACCTGCTATCAGGATGGAACTACAGCTCTTACCTTGTTTTTACATTTGTTTTACTTTCTTTTTTTTTTCAGGTTATCCTGTCTGCTCTGTACGTTTTTATTAGCCTTATACACTGAGTTAAGTAGAATAAAACACCCTTTCTTCAATATTACAAAAAATTCTTATGCTTAAGTCATGTTTAAATTTTTTTCCTCACCATCATTTCATACTAATCTCAGTAAAAAATGCATTTCTAATTTTGTGTACATATAAGAGTAACTTCAGAACTCTTGAATGGCAAAGGATGCTAGGCTGTGAGAACCATAGCTGGCTTCTGTTTACGATGGTTTCAGTGTTCTCGATTAACTTCATTTCATTTTAGTACTTGGAATGAGCTCCTGAGTTCAAATCTGTCTCTCATTCTTTTACACATGGAGTCACTCACATTTCCCAATACTATGTAGAAAAGATTAAGGATTTTCTGAGGCATAAGGTAAAAGAAACTCTATTATTTTCATTAAGTCTAATTGTAATTTTTCACACACATTAAATGTGTGATGGGCCAAAAATAATGTTTTATTTTCTGCATCAGCAATCCAGATGCTACTTTTTTCTGCTATAAGATTTTTAAAAGCTTAAAAGTATCCACTAAATATTTAAAAAATGAAAACTGTACAATCTGAATATTGACTTTTCCTGTACTGATCAGAGAGTTGAGAATGACAGGAAAGTTGACAATCTGCCCAGGTGTCCACCAGCAGATGGATGAATAAGTCACATGTCCTACACATAAGAAATTTTTATTCACTAAAAGAAAAGCAACATTAAGTTGATTTAGAGAAAGTAAATTAACTAGAAATCACCACAATAGGAGGAATAAGTGAGACTCAGAAAAGAGACAATACTGCATTTTTTTATTATGAGGAATTTAGAATGGAAAAAGAAATTTAGAATATATAAATTTAGGAATATAGACCCTGGACTACTTGGAAAAACAAAATTTCCAGCAAAATGAAGAAAGGGGGCAAGGGAGCTAAGGGATTGTGTGAAAAAGGTGAAAGTGTATTGGAGTACATTTGTGAAAATTTGCTCTGAAACTCATAATTTTCTGAAACAGATTATGTTAAATAAAATGAGAATGAAGATTCTTTGAACCAATGTACAGGCAACAAGAACAATATTTATGATTCTATGAAAATAGCAAAGGTAAAAATATATGTATAACTATATTTTGAAATTCATTTACACACACACACACTCACACACACACACACACACACACACACTGCCCATACTAAATAAGGAGTAGAGTAAAACCTGATGCCTCTAAGAAAAACTCTTATCACTGATTCTAAATTAAGTATTATAAAATGCAGAAAATAGTAGCATTAATGTATCATATAAATCATATGAAAAATGAAAATGATAAGGGTGTGGATGGGAGGAGTATGCTACTATCAGACATTTATGCTATATAGCGCATAAATCCATGAAGCACTATTTAAATCAACCTTAGAAGGTTAAAGTGTATGTTGGCATTTCACAGCAGTACTTAAACACATCTTAAAATTAGCTATAATATGTGTCCAAAAGAAAGAGATAAGTAGAATTACGTGAAAATTACTTCTAAACACAGAGGATGAAAAATGAAGTTAAAGAAGAAATAGCAAGTAATTAGAATAAGTGTGAAACAGAATATTCGTAGATGCTACTCTAACTTTATCCTAATCACTTCAAATGTGGAAGAATAAAATCAAACTCTTGTTTTCTCCCCTTTGTTACTGCAATTAATTAGATCTATGTTGTAAATTTGAGTGCTTTTTTGTTTTAATTTTATTTTTCCAATTTCTTAATATGGAAACATTAGTCCTCTCATGTATTTCTTTAACCTTTTATTAAATTGCTACATTTACTTATGATTTGTATGATTTTATGCAATATGCCACTATGTTCAGTTCTAGACTTTTTCAGTCCATAGGTATTTAATGTTGATTAACACACATACATTAATATTTCTAAGACTTTCTTTGGCCCATATTTTCTTTGGTCAAATCTTTGAATATTTATGAATATTTTAGATAAATTGTCATCTTAGTGTTTGTTAATTTGTCCTGAGCAAACAAAAATATAATTTTTCTAAGGTAAGGATATTAAAGCATGCTTTGAGATTTAGTATGTGTTGTGTGTTGGTGAAAGTTTTGTGAAAACATGAATGTCCTGTGTTTGTGCTGCTTGGGGATGGAGAATTCCATAACTGTCAATTAGATTAATGGCAGAGCTGCTGGGTTCAGCTACACCCAGAGGACTTCCTGCTTGATTTTCAGTTACTACCAGAGGGCTACTAAAATCTTCCACCCTAATAGTCATTTCTCCATTTTTTTCTATTTATATCTTCTTTGCTAAAAAATGATTTGTTGCTCCATTTTCTGTTGCATTATCTTTAGGCTTATATCTTCCTGGACATTAGACCACTTTATCATCATGTAAGTCTCCCTTACCTGAAGTTGATGTCATAAATTAATACAGCAATTCCAGATTTCTTTTTAGTTGTAATTTATCTTCACATTCCAAAAGTTTTATTATATGTCATTGTTTGACTTTAGATTAATTTTTAGATGAATTATTTAGCATTGTGATTTTTATCTACTGAACAAAAACCATCCCTCTTGCTTACATCTTTTAATTGATATATTTAAAAATATCAGTAAAAGAATTAAAACTCAAATCTGTTTAATCATAACAAATAGAAAGAGAAGAAAGGAATTAGCTACTGATACTCTTGGAACTAAGCCAAGATCTTTTGTAAATTTTGCCCCAAGATTTGAAAAATAACAAGAAGTAGATTAATTACTTGAAGCCTAAAAAGCAGTGTGAAAGGAAAAATGTGATTTTAGTACATCTAAGTCTGTATGATGATTGGATTTTTAATTGTTAAGCTTTTGAAAATAGTACACAGACATATGAAGAGCTAATATACTTCATGTATGCATATGTTTGGAGAAAGGCAAAGTTCCTGCCATCTTATTTCATGATGCTAGTATAGTTAAGAGATGAAGAACAGATAATCCAAAGCAGATATATTTTTTAAAATTCTTAAGTACTACAAAGCAAACTTTTATTTCATGTTATAAAGAAATGGAAGACTATTTCAATATTCAAATGTATATTAAATAATCCACCATATAAACAGCGTAAGAAACCTTGGGTATAAGAATAGATATTTGATATAACACAATACTTAGGCCTAAGGCTAAAATTAACCATTAAGTTATGTATGAAAATAACTTTGTAAAATTGTATGTAATATCTAAAGAGCTGTTTAATATGTAAGTTATAACAATATTAAAAACCTGATTATTTAACCCCTAAGAAGGCAAAAATGTCAAGAATATTGTATATGTACATTTACTAATGTCACACTGATTCATAGATAAAGCAAGAAGCTGCAAAAAGCGAATAGTGGCATCCTAGGAAAAAAAGGAAATCAAATTACAATATTTCACAATTATTTGTTTATCTTTAAAAATCAGAACATCAATAAGTGCTCATGTCCAGGCCCTAGGATGTATGCACAGCAGTTATACTTTCTTGTCACAAAATGAACTTTGGGAAAAAAAATTTTTATATCACTCTGAGCAATAACACAAAAATGTAATTATTAAGTAATAATATGACAAAATATATGTGAGATTGAGTTTGTAAAGCTACTATATTTTGATAATTAGTTGTATCTCATTTTTATACATTTCAATATGGTATATACATGTAAAAGTTTTCCAACTTACAGATAGAGCAGGATCTCAGTAAAAATTAGGAAATCACTTTGTAATTTATAAACAAATTCAAAATATTTAAACGACTTAGTCAATAAACTGTTTCCATGTAATCATGAGAATCCAAGTTCAATATAAGGCACCTATATACGAAGGCAGATGTGACAGCAAGCACCTGTAATCCCAGGGTTTAGGTGATAGAAAGAAGTGGATGTCTTGGGCCTGATAACCAGCTGGTGTATCCAAATCTGTCAGTACTGGGTTCACTGAGTTTCTTTATCAGAAAAAGCAAGGTAGAGGGTAATAGAGGAAGTAATATGAAGCTGACTTATAGCCTTTATACAAACATATGTTTATTTCCCAAAATCCATGTGCATGAAGACAACCACTCACCCGCAAACATCCACTCAACAAAGCTTACAAAAAGAAAATGCATTAAGTAATATATTCTTTCATACATATTTGTATACCTGGTTAAAAATATGAAACAAAAATATATGTCCAAGGACATGTTCAAAAATATTCATAATGCAATGATTCCACTTCTTTTTTTCTTATTTTTATTGGTTATTTATCCACATTTCAAATGTTTTTCCCCTTCCCAGTTTCCCCTCCACAAGCTCCTTATCCCTTGGTCCATCCCCTGACTCTATGAGGGTGCTTCCCTCACCAGCCCACCCATTTCTGTTTCGGTGACCTAGTGGTCCCCTATCCTGTGTCATCAAGCCTCCCTAGGATCAAGGGGCTCCCCTCCCAGTGATGCCAGTTAAGACAATCCTCTGCTACATATCCAGCTGGAGCCATGGGTAACCCCTGTGCACTCATTCATTGGTAGCTTAGTCCCTGGGAGCTTTGGGGGGCGTGAACTGGCTGGTTGATATTGTCGCTCTTCCTATGAGGAATCAAGCTGTATATTATAAATATCCACTAAATATATTTTATGTTAAATACTGTATAATAGATATGGAACATTTAATTAGATCTTAAGAAGCAAAGTCATTCATGGAGCATTTCCAAAACAAAATTTACTTCTGTCAGAAACTCTTTTATTACTTATACATATGACAATCACATGGAAAGTTTCCTAGATCCACAGCTAACACCAATGTGTTTGTTAGCATTTAGTCAATTTTTCACAGTGGTGACAAGACTCACCATTTTTTTTTTTTTTTTTTTTTGGTTTTTCAATACAGTGTTTCTCTGTGTAGCCCTGGCTGTCCTGGAACTCACTCTGTAGACCAGGCTGGCCTGGAACTCAGAAATTCGCCTGCCTCTGCCTCCCAAGTGCTGGAATTAAAGGCGTGTGCCACCACCACTTGGCAAGACTCACCTCTTTACCAGATTTTCTGTTATGAAAGTTCTGGGAGAGGACTGGCTTCAGGCAATAGGAACTAAAGTTATTTTGAAAACAAATCTATTACCCAAATAACAACTTAAAGAATTTTAATGAAAACACCCTAAATATATTTTCCTGTCAAAATGGAAATAAATGTTCACCTTGAACAAAATTTACACATTTTTTTTGGGTTTGGACCAAAACAATAGAGAAAACTTAAGGACGGCTGTCCCATATAATGTAAATGCAAAATTAAAATAGGAAACATATATATTTAATTAAATAGATTGGTATTGATATATCATTAATTTGAAGATGTGAATATAATCTCAAAGAAATGGTAAGAGAGGGAATTTGAGAAGGAAAGGCAATTCTTAATATATTATATGGCACTCATATTATAACATATTTAATTGAGACTGACAATAATAGAGTATTAATTTAAATTAGAACTAGAAAATATCATTTTAAATACATGTAATTGAAACAGTTCATGAAGATTTACAAAAGAATATTGAAGTGAAATAATAGGTAAACAGCAGAAATAAAGAAAAGCATTAAAACTTAAATAATTAAGGAAATATATTAGATACATTTATTTGACATTCTTACTTCCAGGAAAATACTTTATAATAGTGAAACAAAAGCAAACAATAAAGATATATAATTTGACATTATTAAAATTAATTTGTCTAAAAGACTATCAAAGATGGAACAAATGAAAACAAAGTAGGTATTTAAAAAATAACAAGTGAGCTAATGAACACATGTAACTCCCTCTATGTTAGCACAGTGATCTACATTAAATGAAATAAACCCACGCTTGTCAGGTTATCTTCTTCTAGTTTAGTTATCAAGTTCAATAAGTCTCACTTTTCCATTCAATATACACTTCTGTTTTTATACAACACTAATACTCTTTACAATATTCCTGCTACCTAAAAGGAAGTGAAAGAGATTATTTTTTGTATTTGTTGTGTTGGCCAAATGTTTTAAAAGCTAAATAAATAAATAAATAAATAAATTAAACTTCCATATTAAATATGAAAATAACAACAAAAGATAAATAGGCTATAACTAGCAGGGCTTCTAACTGACATGTACTGGCTAGCTTTATGTTAACTTGACTCATGCTAGAATCATTTTAGATGAGAAAACTTCAGTTAAGACAATGCTACCACCAGACTGACCTAGCAACAAGCCTGTGGTGCATGTCTTTGATTGATGATTTATCTGGAAGTATCCAGTTCAATATGGGTAGTGATATTTCTGGGTGCTGTAAGAAAACAAAGTGAGCCCAGAGCCCACTAAACAGCATTCTTCCACTTCCTCTCCTCCAGCTCCATCCTCCAGGTTCTCCTCTTCTTGAGTTATTGGCCTACTTCTCTGGAGGATGTAGTACAAGCTATAGGAGGAAATAAACCCTTTGATCCTTAGGGTGCTGGTGGTCAGGGTGATTATCATTGTAATAGAAACTCTAACCAAAAAAAAAAAAAAAAAAAAAAAAAAAAAAAAGCACCATCTGAAAATTTTTCTAAAGCATCAAAAATTCATTGAAAATAGGAAATAATAATGTAGATAAGTGTTTTTAAAAATTTTCTAAGCTAACTTGAAACATTTCCAGCTTCATTCAAAGAGCAAGTAGTCGAAAAATCTAAGTTAGCATGCCATTAAAAACTAGTTTTAGGAGCTGGTGAGATAGTTCAATATTAAAAAACAAAACAAAACAAAACAAAAAAAATCAAAAACAGTAAACAAAAAATCCCCAAAACCAAACCAAACCAAAAAATATTTGTTGCTATTGCAGAAGACTCTTGTTCAATTCCAGACTGCACATGTGGCTCAAAAATCACTTATTATCTCAATTTTAGGCAAAAAGACACCATTTTTAGATCCTTGCAAGCAAAAGGCATGTAAATGGTGTGTAGACATTCATATAGACAATACTCCTACACAAAATAAATTACTTAAAATTTTTTTTAAAAAAAGTTTTAATGTGCTACTGGGCAAGGAAAAATACAGTTGAAGTACAAATGAAAATTAACATTAGCATTTTCAATATTTTAGATATGAATTGTCAAAATAATTTTATTTCAAAACCAGCAATGGGTAGAAATTTTATATTTTTTGTAAGAGCTAGAGGTGGAGTTTAAAATAAGTAACAATACAGCAATGGGGAAATAACAGAACAGAAGAGTATGGGGAAATAACAGAACAGAAGAGTAAAAAGATGTACAATATAACTTGTAAGTACATAATTTTGAATGCTGAGATCTGGCAAAAAAAAAAACAGAAAATTAAGAATTGATGGAGACAGACACACACACACACACACACACACACACACACTTTCCACTGTTTTATTTTCATCTCTAGAATAAAGACTTTTGTTTTCCCCACATTCTACTGAACTAAGAAAGACATCAACACACTTTCACACGGACTGTTTCTTTCTTGTCTTTGAGGCTGCGGAAGGTGTTTATAAAATAACAACAAACCATACCATATAGTTTCACAGAGTTGGGGAGGTAATAGAAATTGAGCAGGGCTAATGGTGGGTAGTCACCTATACTTTCAAGTAAGTGTTTTCACTTAGTGCCCATTCCCCTCAAATGTCAGGTTAATTATCACATGCTCAGGGAATCTGCTCCATATGTTCTTAACATCCTCTTCGGTTCTGTCTACACATAGAAAGAAGCCATATGCATATGACATATGAGCCATATACAAGCCATAAACCTAAGCCATATATACCATATATGATCCACATGCATATCCCATATTCTAGCCATATACAATAATTTTCCATTTCCTTTCCTTTCATGACTGCACATTTTAGTGAATTCTGATACAGAGCCAGTAAGAGTGACCTATATACCATGTTTATCCTATTTGCCCCAGAGTATGACTCACAATAGATATTCAACACACACACACATACACACACACACATACATATATATAATATATATATAATATACAAATATTTTTTGTTTTTATTGAAAATTCCAAATCTTCATTTAATTATTTATTAATAACAAAAATGTCCCTGTTTATTATAATCTCTACATGAATAATCATCCCAATATATTATCTTGTTAATATGTTAGGAATTTTTTAAAAATATCAATATCAATAAATGAGTACATTTTATTAGAAGATGTGATGTGTTCTCTTTCATTTGAACTTTGGACAAGCTCAGAAGTTTTATCTCTACTACATACTCATAAGTGAGTATACTTCTGTGAATCTTTCTTAGTAATATCTGAAGTAAGGAATTATATGAGATCAATATAACACTGATCTTGTAGTTCTACAGTAACTTTATGAGACAATGTTTTAATTTGCAACAGGCATCCCGTGTTTAAGTAACAAACCCACCATGACTAGCCTGGATGTCTTCTCAAAGTCAAGCTATGTACCTTACCCTATGAACACAAGAACCCAATAGCTATTTCCATATTGTCTCCACATTACATGATTAATGAAAACACATGTACTGGGCTATAGACCTATTCAGGATTCCAATGGATAAACTGAAGTGGAGGAGGCAACAAATTTGGACAGAACCAAATATGCTCACTGTGTTTTTTAGTGATCAGTCCATGACTTTTTAAATCTAGCAAATGCGATGCTTAGTCTGTGACACCAAAGCATCAGTAATGGTGTGATATCATTTATACAAGAGTCATTTCAGGATCTGCAATACTGGATGAATGTCATAAATATCTGTTGAGAACAACTTCTCACCTGAGAGACACATTTATTCTCTTCATCTGTAATATGTGTAGATTCTTTTCATCAAATGAGAATATCCATGAAGGGATAAACATTTTGTTTAAATTTTCTAACATGAAAAACCAAAATATGTCATCTTAGAGGTGCTACATCTAGAAGCTGTAGATATACATGTCATCTTTAACCCTTTGTAGAGCATTACATGAGAAGCATATTAAGAAGTCAGGAGGCATATGCAAGGATCAGGAATAAAATGATGATATAGGATTCTAAATCAATGTGAAGAGATTTATAAAGGTAGATTACAAATGTCATATCAGTTCACAAACAGTTTACCTGTAATAAAAGTGCCAAACTATCACTTAAAGCATTATTTTAATATTGATTTTCTGTCATATAATTGTTTTTGCAAGAGAACATTCATGTAAATAATCTATTTCAATGGACTTCCAACTATTTAGCCAATAGTCTATTCGACTTTTACACTTAGCTTTGTCAGGTAAATGGATGGCATTATATTCTTGCTTCATTTCTTGCCTCAATAGTTATTCAATGAAAATAAATAATTCAGCTAAATTGTCACAGGATCTTTGCTCACACTAGACATGAATTTAAGTATTACCTGCATAATTACCTGCTAATTGTTCTGTGGTTACATTTACTTTAAGCTGTCACAACATTAAAAAGTGTCCTAATTGTACCTCAAATGATGCCATTTCCTCTTTTATCCTGTTATCTGCAGCTTGACTGCAATGCAAAATAGAGGTGTTTAATTTCTTTGAAATATGATCATCACATCTGGACACTAAATAATTTTAAACACAATGATTATTAATGAGGTATGCTTATGCACTTTGAGCAGGCCCAAGAGGGAAATTTATCAGAAGGCACAAGTAATTTCTTAATATAAAAAACATGCTTTAAAATTACACATCTAACTACAAGGTTGCTTTGATCTTCTTCTTCTTCTATGAAATCCAAATGGCAACTGAAATCTTGTTACACGAATGGTAATTTGGGCCACTGTGGTTCACTGACACTCACAACTAAAATTACTGTGACTACTAAAACATTGAAGTCTTCCATTAAATCTAGATTTAGCCAGAGAGAGGGAATTTTGCAGGGGACAAAAATGGTCAGGTTGCTCTTTAAGCATTTTATATGTCTTTTGCCTGTTCATTAATCTAAAATATTATTAAATGACTTATTTTTGTAACTAGTCTTAGTGTTTGCCTAATATCCAACCCTCTGACAAGATACCTGAAAAAAACAACTCACAGGGGAAATGATTTCTTTATGCTGCTTGAGAGATCTCAGATCATTGTCTCTTGGCTTCATGGTGTTTAGGCCTCTGGTGGCACATCATCATATGGATGGGAAGAACATTGTAATGGATGAGGATAATGGACCAAACCAGCTTTCTCTATGGCAGCTGGAAAACAGAAAGAGTAAGGATATACCTCAGAGCAAGTGTTATCCCAGGAAAATGCTCTCAATAACCAAATTACTCCAACTCTATCTCACATGGGAACATTTCTACCACCTCAAAATAGTACCATCAAATCTAGTCTCCATCAACATATTCATCCATTGGTTAGGTAACTACACTCAAAGTCTAATTACCACTTGATTACTGGATCCACCACTCTAGACTAAATCTTGGACATGTAAGTATTGGCAGAGGAGTTGCATTTCACATTTAAATGTTAACAGAATTATTTAATTATATTTTATATTCAAATCTTAACAATCTATCTAATTTCTAGGCCCTGGATGACTTTTGATCCAGTGCCTTATTCAGCTGAGGAGGTGATTCTGTACCAAGTTACAGAGATTAGATTCACACACACACACACACACACACACACACATGCACACACACCTCACACACATAGTGAGCAGGCACCACAAAAAAAATAAAAAACTGTTAAATGAACTTTTATATATGAAGCCTGAATTTCTTTATCAGTCCACACTCTAGCTGTTGTTTCTTGGGGACAAACATGACTTAACTACTTATTTTGAATGTTCTTAGCTCTTTTAAACAGAAGGTGAGTGGGAGAGTGATCTATTTGGGGATCAGTGTGTTAAAGGAATAGTGGCAACACCTCATAGAAGTAGCTGCTGATATTAGCAATGAATGCCTGAGACTTGTCATGTCGGGGCAGTGTGATTGTTCAGTTACCTCTGCTTCCCAATAGACAGAATTCCCTGAGAGCATCTTGGTGGCATGTGCACTTTAATATATTTAGGAGTAAAACTGAATATACATAGAATGTTTCAAATTTGTGATAGATTATAAAGATAGATAAGAAACAAGATACTAACTGTACCACATACAGAAACACTGAACTTAAAAATTGATAAGTTCAAATAAATTTAGCCAATTTCTTTCCTCCTTGTGGAATTCAGTTTTTTAATGTAATAAGTGGGTATGAGATATTCATAGAAAGGTTTACTTGTAAGGATGGAATGGAATAATGTATTCAGTGTGCTTACTATGTGGAATATAGAAGAATTATATGCATGTGAGTGTCCATATGTGAGCGTGTGTGTAATGTTTGCATGTGAGCATGTGTGTGTAGGTGTGCCTGTATGTTTGTTTGTATGTATTTGTATGTGTAAATAAGAAACCAGAAATCATCGTTTGTGCATTCCTATGTCTTATTTGAAACATTATTTTAGAGACACTGTCCCTCTCTTAATCTGAGATTCTCTGACTGAGAATACTGACTGGACCACAAGTACAGGGAATGTATATCTCTTTAAGGTTCAGATTAGATTTGTATGTGTTTCCACAGGTCTGACATTTTACATTGGCATGGAGGATCAAACTCAGGTTCCTTACCAGCAGATATATTTTTGACCTCTGGTAAAAAAAAAATATAATAATGCTAAATCTTCCAAACCAAGACTAAGTCCTGAATCCTGCTTTAAGCCTGTTTAAACATGTTGATAATATGTGATAAATTGCATTACAAATTTTGTTGTGTGTGAATATGTATATGTAAAAGCTTTAAATGTTAAGCAAGGGCTGGTCAGGCCCTCATTCTTTAATAGGATCATGGTTAAATTCTTATCACTGACATGATAACTCACAACCTCATGGAGTCCAAGTTCTGGGAAATTTAACATCTTTTCTTCCATAGATTTCATTTGCCATATTGGCCCTGAAACAATATATTTGGACTATCTAGCTCTCATCATTTTACTGTCTGTGAACATGACATTTCCTCATTGTTCTTTTCCTTTTGGATGGTTCTCAATTAATCTACAGAATAAATTCATACATCATTATAACCCACATTTCAAGTGTTTCCTTGACGCCCCCCCAACACTCTTCTCAACAATTTGCAGGTCAGTTCTTCCTCACCGCAAAGCAACAACTAGATTTCAGGTCTACTTTTATCTTTCAGAAATTCACTTTCAATAGAATTATACTATATCTTGTTTTTTGTTTTACTTCTTATATTAATGTCTGTTTGAGGAGCCTAGACATTGTCAGCATCTTATAATTTGTTCCTTTGAATTGATCAGCACTACCGTATGGTATGGATAGACCTTTGTTTATAAACATTTCCCATCACATGTGTCTGGATTGTTTTCATTCTCAAATTAGTGGAAATAACACTTTTGTAATGCTTTACTTCTTAACCTTTGCCTAAATGAATGTGGGTGTCTTTGCAACCTAATTAATCAGAAACTGTTCTCAGAAAAAAATATCATATGTATGTCTTAATGGAAGAGATGTTCATGATTTGGATTAGATTTCCACAGATGGCTACCTTTCTGATGATGCCTGTAGCTCCCCAGACTCCCATACTAAAACTTTGTTCCAAAGTGGGAGAGAATATAGCTCATGCTCTCCTAAGATAAAGAAAATCCTAAATCCAATCCCTGACATTTCAAATGTACGTAAGTAAATGTGTTTTACTAATGAAATCACACTTTAAAACTAAGCACATAATCTTTGTTCCTGCCATAAAAAAATCATAAACACACTATGTTTGAGAGGAGATAGAGCCATTGGCCCCTGAGAAACAAAGCCACTTATTAGGTTAATAATAATACATGACAGAGAAAAAGAGTGACTTGGGGGGGAGGAAGGTCTCTGAATATTTGTGGCATCTGCTATGCTGGCCGTGTATTGTTAGGTACTGTACCATACCTCTATACCCTGAGAAATATGAAATATTGTAAAAGTAAAATGTGTTCAGGTGTTTGGGTTAAGAATTGACCATGAGTTTTAAGTGCAAAGAAGGGAATGGAAGAAAAAAAAGCATCATTATAATATGTCATCACTGTTGAGCACATACCATAGTCTTATATGCTATATGCTGTAGGCTAAGGTGTAAAGGATCCAAAAGAATGGTGTGTGCTCAGCTACAAGGAAATTGAGGTTCACTGATGCTTACCAGGTATAAAGTGAAACTTTCCATGACAAGCTTTCAGAAAGAGTCTAAATGGCCTTTTAAGCTTTACAGAGTCAGATTGAATTTACCTCCTGCCAGATTTATGAAATGCCAAGAACTTGGATACGTCTAAACATATGATGCAATTATGTAGATAAGGTGCCTAATACAGACCAGGCATCTCGTTCATTACTGTTGTTAGGACCTGTCCAAGATGATTAACATCCTGATATAATAGCTAGGAAATCTCATCTATGAATAAATAACTGAAAATAATTGATTAATTCTGTCATGGAGGCAAAACAAAGGGAGGGGTGGTTCGTTATTCTGCTATAGTAAAAGAGGGTCTGCTATAATAGTAACAGATGAATTTTGATGAGCTACTACAAGAGCAGAAAAGGGTAAAAGAATTTAGGGAACATAATAGTTCAGAATATCAACTTCAGCTAAAGAAAATGATAAAGGTAAAATAAAGTGAAAATAAAAATAAAAGTGTTTTAGGTAAAGGAACATTGTACACTAAGACACGACTACCTAAGAACATAGGAGATACAGAAAAATAGGCAAGTTTTTTTAGCTTGGTTAGAATGGATAGAGAATATAGACAATTATTCTTGGATTTTGGTCACATCAGGACCTTAACAACCTGAAATGATCTCCAGCAGACACACGGATAGCATGTATTGGTATAGACAATGTCCCTTAACTTTCTAATGAGCTCTGCAGCACTACGTGGAAATAGAAGTAGCTGGATCCTTTCTAGTTCAGGAGGCCTGTCCTAGGCCTAACTGATTTTCTCTAAATCTCATAGGTATATATAGTTTTCTACTCTAAAAGTAGTTATACTAACTGTAACTTTAATGGCATTTAGCAATCGTTTCTGGGAAAACAATTGTAAAGAAAAATAATGATTTGTAACAATAATAGTGAGAGCTGTATCAAATTTCCAGTTTTGTTTGTTTACTTATTTATTTGCTATATAACACAAACTTAATGCCATATGATGTTTTCTTATTTTTCCCCCGTAACTTCTTTCCTTTCGACTATTTGTTACATAAAGCTATTGAGAAATAACAGGTTTTCATTTTTTTTCTTTCCAATTCTACCTGTAATATACTAACACATCTCCTATTCCAATCTCACGTGGGTTTTTGTTGTTGTTGATTTTGTTTTGTTTTGTTTGTAAAGAATACCTTCTAAATCCAAATGCTAATGATGGTAGAAGCTGCAGCACCTAACACTGACATGTCAATGTGAGGAAGGTCTCCTCAATGTTGCAACTTACCTGGTCAAATCAGAGAGTTCTAGGGCAGTAAGGATAACATTGTAAGACTCAGTTTCACACTTTACATTGGATTAATTTGTATTTATAGGAAATGGGATTGTTGGTTTTGTTTTGTTTTGTTTTATTTTTGTTTTTGTTTTTTTGCTTTTTTGTTATCATGTGTTTTTGTTTATTTGTTTTAGGGTTTGTTCTTTGGTTTGGTTCTTTGTTTTTTGACAACTACTTTATCAGGCATGTTAAGAAACAATGAGCATTAGAAACTGAGAGAACTTTTTTCTTCTTTTAGGAGATTGCTGATGATAGAGGCTTCCTAGTGATCACACTCTCAAATAGGTTCAGCTTGCATATTAAAGTGATTTTTTCTTCCATACATACACACATTGTTTTGTTTGTGGTTTTCGTTGGTTTTGAGACAAGGTTTCTCTATGTAGCCCTGATTTTCCTGAAACTCACTCTATAGACCAAGTTGGTCTCAAATTCAGAAATCTATCTGCCTGTGCCTTCTAAGCACTAGGATTAAGTGCTGAGCCACCACCAGCAGCATATACATTATTTTCAAAATTCAAGTTATTTCTAAGAACAATGGGTTATAAAAGATTAAGATTGAAATTAAAATATCTCACAACACCATATTAAAAAACAATAGCAAAATACAAAATACCTTCCTTTTCTACCTAGTGTTATACAACATCTTCAAGTCAGTAGTATCACATGGCATCTGGTTAGAAAGGACATAAGGACATGTAGTTCTCAGCCTTAGGTTTTCCTCTGTGTGATTTATCTGCTTCCATAAATACTAACACTGCCTGACAGCCTGTTTCTTGTATGTAGTGTTTACTGTTACTTAGCTTTCCCTTTGATGAAAGGATGGGATAATTCACTAAGAGAATTTGTGCTGCTTTTTAAAATATTTCTAATGAAAGAATAAAATTAAGTCAGTTGAAACATCTGAATAAATGGTAAAAAAAAAAAAAAGGAGGACTTTATAATCCAAAGTGCCTTGTTATTTTTGCAGTTCTTATGTCTCAGTTGAAGTAATACTATAATTTAAAAAGTGAAGGACCCTGATGATCTTGAAGATTATTATCATAGATTCTTCAATCATTTCTTTCAGCTATGAACCGAGTACAAGAGGCATAAAAGGGTGAAAATATCATTTGGTGTGTTTGTCTAATATTTCTGTCACATTTAGTTTCTATTAGGGGTCCAGCATTAGATTAAGTTGTTAGGATACTGAATAAGAGTGAGTGTCTTTAGAGCTTCTGTCATGGAAGAAGATCCTGAAGAGTAAACACATAAATGGTCGTAGCCTATCCAGAAATTTTGTGGCTAATGTCACAGACTCAATGGAGATGAAATTTCACAAAGAAACAGATGTTGCACTTTAAGAATCTCTTGAAACTAGAACTGAAAAAATTAAGAATTTTCTAGAGAATAAATCAACTACTGAGATTTTTTTTTTTATCAGAGACACAGTAAATGCTTAGAATGACTAGTTCTTAAGAGACAAAATGTGAGAAATGTCAAGTGTTGTCTAAAAGACAATAGTTCTAGACAAATTCACATTAAGAAATAGGTTTATTGGCGTTTGCAGCCCCATAGGAGGAACAACTGATGGGTTTGGGTCGCGGCGGGACGTGTCTGCAGACACCAAGCACAGGCAGTTCCACGTGTAAGAGGTTTAATTAAGAGGGGGTAGAGGATAGCGGAGCAGGAAGAGACAGAGAGGGGAGAGAGAGAAGAAAAAGAGGGAAAGATGGAGGAGAGTACATATATATA
>NW_022196905.1:239491340-239495941 GCF_008632895.1 Mastomys coucha
AACCCAATGGATTCTGGGAATATGGTGGCCGTTGCCCTGGCGACAGGTCTGTGGACCGCCCATATCTGCCGCAGTTTCTGGATGCTAACAACAACAATATGAACTAACCAATACCCTCAGAACTCCCTGGGACTAAAGCACCAATCAAAGAGTACACATGGTGGGACTCATGGCTCCAGCTGCATACGTAACAAAGGATGGCCTAGTGGGTCAACAATGGGAGGAGAGGCCCTTGATCCTGTGAAGGCTCTATGCCCCAGTGTAGGGGAATGCTAGGGCCAGGAATCAGAAGAAGGTGGGTTGGTGCACAGGGGGAAGAGGGAGGGAATAGAGATACCCTCCAGGAAAAGGGAGAACACTTGAAATGTAAATAAAGAAAATATCTAATAAAAAAGGTTAATAAAAAGAAATAGGGTCATTCAGTAAGTTATTTTTTCTACTAGTCACTGAAAACAAATTGAGGATGTTGAAATAAAATTCTTGTCTCATTGGAGGAAAAGAAATGGTCTTCTGGAGAGGGCAGATAATATAAACTAAACAGTTAAATAAATATGAATTTAGTTTTTTTCATTCTGACAATGTTTATAGAGAAGTCTTATGAGGAATTTACCAAAACAGCTTATAAAAGTAAAGTAATTTAGGAGCAATCTCAAATTTCTCAATGTGATCAATTTTCTATTGTGGAGACCACAGAATTTACATATTTTTACTAGATAAAAATGTTGACTAGCTTCATTTAGCCAAGGTACACCATATTATCTGTGTCACAAATACCCAGTTATATACTATAAATATGCACAATATTTTTTTGTCCATTAAAAAGAAGCACTTTTCTATGAGGTACAAAAGCTACAATTATCTATTTTTCTATAAATAGGGATTTCTAAATACCTTGATACTGTATTCTTTTACCAAAATAATAGTAGTAGGTTCATTCTGGGGAGCAGTGAGCTCCCTGGCTATGGCTTGTGGTACTGATTTACATTATGCATCATGTTTTTTCTCCCTTAGACCAGGCATTAAATTTCATCAGAAATCAGTTGGTTACATCCATAACACTTGTGTCAGTATTGCTTCCATGGAAATATCTTACCATCCTGATCACTATGGATTAAAATGTAAAAAATAAATGACTACAAATTTCTCAGATACAAGTCGGACATCTAAATCATTCCTTTTTTTTTTCCCCAAGGCTCAGTGATAACTGAGGTATAGTAGCAGTAGAATTATACAGGTCAGTTACTGCCAAACTATATTCTTGCACAACTACTGACCTATCAGAAATCCTTGAGTCTCTGCTATCTGTCACATCTTAGTTTCCTAATATGCCATTTGGAGAAATCTGGTTTGGGAAAGCAAAGCACACAACATTCTGGAAGTTAGTTGTTTTGCTGAATGAGCCAGAAATTTTCTAGGAATCAGAGGAGTTTTAAAATACATGGATGAGAGAACATCCCACAATACCTTGTAATTATATTCCAGTGGTCTTGCTCGTTGCTGCCATTCCTTCGCTCCCATTGATAGAAATGAAAACGGGTGTTTATCTTCTATAATTGAGATAAGGCTTTAAAATGATTCCTATATGTAGGTTTCTGAGTTGGCATTTGCACAGATGTGCATTGTTCAAAAAGTCCAGACAAGTACTAGCTCCCCTGGAATAGGAATTGTATGTGGTTATAACCTGCCTGCTGTGGATGCTGGGATCCCATCTCCAATCCACTGCAAGAGCATCACATTGTCTTAAAGAATGAATAATAACATTAACTGTAATACAGAGCTTTAATAAGCACACTCCTTTTCTGTTTTCCTAACATTTTTTTTCTCCCACTGGATCAACAAAAAATCATTGTTATTTTCCTTGATTGCCATCTTGTACACCCACATGAACTGGGCTAATCATTTTCTTTTAGAGTTATTGGGGGTAGAAAAGAGGGAACTGGAGTTATTCTCTTTGGAATTGTGAAGAGATACACTTTCTGTCTTGTGAATAAGCAATATTGCAACAGGAAAAGAAAAAACTGTCAGATATGAGAAGTAAGATTTATGAAGCTACCCTGCAGAGAAAGCTGTATTGCAAAACTGAACCCTCTCAGTGTGCTTAAGTTTCCTTGCTAGGAGGATTCTCCAAGGGCTCTGCTCACATGCCTTAGTGATTTTGTAAAATGATTTCAATGTTCTCGCTGTGAACCATACCATTTCATGTAAACTTCTGCTCTTGATGTTTAGTTTACAGATAACATCCTAACAAATATATTGACAGAGTTTGTGTATGCTGAAGCACATCTTGATAAGAAAATAAAACACAAAAGCAAGCACAAAAGACAGTCTCCTTTATATTGTTTCTGCTTATTTATTGTGAGATTTCTTGCATGAGTACTGTGTTAACATAATTACCATCCTATCATGTCCCAATATAACTATTTTTATGTCCCTACATTATGACCATTACTTTTGTATTACAAGCTTCCTGTAATACTAATTAAGTATTACAATACACACACACAAACACATGGATTCTATCTTCTGTTGTTCATTAGTATGTATGTGTATCTATGACTGACTGGTATTACATACCCTACCCGAGGCCACTTCCCTGGAGAAAATGGCACCTTCTTTTATGAATGATCATTAATTCTCTATAGTTCTTCATCTAGTGGTCGGCCCTTGTAACATTGAAGAGATCCCCTCTACCCTGGCATGGCAGTTGTTGATGTCATTATGCAGAGTTTTTAGGCAATTATAATTGTGGGATTTCATGGTTTCAGCTTGTTATGCAAAGAATAAATATTTTGCTATATGTTTCCTGATTCTCTGTTTCTTACAATATTTCTACCTCCTAATCTGTGATATTGCCTATGTTATTGATGTAGAGGTTATGTTTTATATGTATCAGTTTTGGCAGATATTCCCTCTCAATTTTTCTTTACTTATGGGTAATTGTATATTCAAAGGAAGCTTCTTGATGAGCTAGCATACTCATTCACAGGTATAAGGATAAGAATTTCCAATGCTGTTATAAAGTATTATGGTATAGCAAGTTGTCAGGAGTATGTTCTCTGTATTCCATGACCTCGCCAGGCAGGGGTGTTAACCTAGGTTTATTGTACCCAGCATGAATTCCTTCCTGTGAAGTAGACCTTAAATTCAGTTATATGATTGTTGCTTACCTCAAAGTTATAAATGTCACTATTGCACCTTTAGGGATATCTTTTAATTTCCTGAGATTATAATTATGGGATTTCTTCCTTTGCTTTCCTTCCTCCACACATTCACATATATGCCTCCAACTCTCCTTCAAATTCATGACCTCCTTTTAAGGTTGTTATTGCATATGTATATACATATATATGTATATGCATATATGTATATAGATATATGTACATATATTCCTAAATATAATCTTCTTCATCTCTGTAAACTTACTTGTATATACATATATGTATATATGTATATATACTTTCAGGTATGATCATTTGAAATTGTACTTCCAACTAGTACACTTTTCCTTGGGAAATATGATGTGTCCTACCTCTTACTCTCAGCTTTCTCCAGTATAATTCTTTTTATAGTACTGAGGTCTCATGGACCCTTCCTTGTCTACTCTGTCAAGTCAATAGTTATTGTGCTTGTTCAGCTCAAGTTTAGGCAGGCCAGCAGTTAAGTATGTATAGGTGTAGTCTAACATTACTAGAAAATACCTTCTTAGAGAAACTCCCTAATTCTCTCACTCTTACAATTCCTCTGTCTCATCTTCAAGAATGTTTTGGAAGCCTTTAGATAAAGAAAAGTTTTGTAGATATATTCATTTGGACTGAGCTCAACGATGATACATTTTGATTTGATGTGGTTTTCTATGCTGTTCTCTATGAGTTTTCTGAGTTTTCTATGTTTTCTATGAGTTCTTTATATATTTTGGATATTAGCCCTCTATTAGATATAGGATTGGTAAAGATCTTTTTTCAACTTGTTGGTTGCTGTTTTGTCCTATTGACAGTGTCTTTTGCTTTACAGAAGCTTTGCAACTTTATGAAGTGCCATTTGTCAATTCTTGATCTTAGAACACAAGCTATTGGTGTTCTGTTCAGGAAATTTTCCCCTGTGCCTATGTGCTTGAGGCTCTTCCCTGCTCTCTTTTCTACTACTTTCAGTATATCTTGTTTTATGTGGAGGTCCTTGATCTGCTTGGACTTGAACTTTTGTACAAGGAGATAGGAATGGATTGATTTGCATTCTTCTATATGCTAACTGCCAGTTGAGCCAGCAGCATTTGTTGAAAATGCTGTCTTTTTATCACTGGATGGTTTTAGCTCCTTTGTCAAAGATCAAGTGACCATAGGTGTGTGGATGCATTTCAGGGTCCTCAATTCTATTCTATTGATCTACCTTCCTGTCACTGTACCAATACCATGCAGTTTTTATCACAATTGCTCTGCAGTACAGCTTAAGGTCAGGGATGGTGATTCCACCAGAGGTTCCTTTATTGTTGAGAATAGTTTTGGCTATCCTAGTTTTTTTTTTTTAATCCAGATGAAATTGCAAATTGCTCTTTCTAAGTCTGTGAAGAATTGAGTTGGAATTTTAATGGGGATTGCATTGAATCT
>NW_022196905.1:239496381-239520742 GCF_008632895.1 Mastomys coucha
GATTGCTTCAAGTTTCTCTCCATTTAGTTTGATGTCGGCTACTGGTTTTCTGTATATTGCTTTTACTAAGTTTAAGTATGGGTTTAAATTCCTGATCTTTCCAACACTTTTATCATGAAAGGATGTTGGATTGTGTCAAATGCTTTTTCAGCATCTAACGAGATGATCATATGGTTTTCTTCTTTGAGTTTGTTTATATAGTGAATAACGTTAATGGATTTCTGTGTATTAAACCATCCCTGCATTCCTAGCATGAAACCTACTTGATCATGATGGATGATCGTTTTGATGTGTTCTTGGATTCAGTTTGCAAGAATTTGGTTGAGTATGTTTGCATCAATATTCATAAGGGAAATTGGTCTGAAGTTTTCATTCTTTGGTAGGATTTTGTGTAGTTTAGGTATCAGAGTAATCGTGGCTTCATAGAACAAATTGGGTAGAGTACCTTCTGTTTCTATTTTGTGGAATAGTTTGAGGAGTATTGGCATTAGGTCTTCTTTGAAGTTCTGATAAAACTCTGCACTGAGCCCATCTTGTCCTGGGCTCTTTGGGTTCAGACTATTAATGACTGCTTCTATTTCATTAGCAGATATGGGACTGTTTAGATCATTGATCTGATCTTCATTTAACTTTGGTACCTGGAATTTGTCTAGAAAATTATCCATTCCATCCAGGTTTTCCAGTTTTGTTGAGTATAAGCTTTTGTAGTAGGACCTCATGATTTTTTGGATTTCCTCAGTGTCTGTTTTTATGTCACTTCTGATTTTGTTAATTAATATATTGTCTCTGTGCCCTCTAGTTAGTCTGGCTAAGGGTATATCAATTTTCTTGATTTTCTCAAAGAACCAGCTCCTGGTTTGGTTGATTCTCTGTATAGTTCTTTTTGTTTCTATTTGGTTGATTTCAGCCCTGAGTTTGATTATTTCCTGCCTTTGACTCCTCTTGGGTGAATTTGCTTCTTTTTGTTCTAGAGCTTACAGATATGCTGTCATATTGCTGGTGTATGCTCTCTCCAGTTTCTTTGTGAAGGCACTTAAAGCTATGAGTTTTCCTCTTGGGACTGCTTTCATTGTGTCCCATAAGTTTGGTTATGTTGTGGCTTCATTTTCACTAAAGTCTAGGAAGCCTTTAATTTTTTTTCTTTATTTCTTCCTTGACCAAGTTATTATTGAGTAGTGTGTTGTTAAGCTTCCATGTTTATGTGGCATTCTGTTGTTTATGTTGTTATTGAGGAACAGCCTTAGTCCATGGTGCTCTGATAGAATGCAAGGAATTATTTTAATCTTCTTCTATCTGTTGAGGCCTGATCTGTGACCAATTATATAGTCAATTTTGGAAAAGGTACCATGAGGTGCTGAGAAGAAGTTATATCTTTTTTCCTTAGGATAAAAAGTTCTATAGATATCTGTTAAATTCATCTGTTTCATAACTTCTGTTAGTCTCACTGTATCTTTGTTTAGTTTCTGTTTCCATGATCTGTCCATTGCAGAGAATGGCGTGTTGAAATCTCCCACTATTATTGTGTGCGGTGCAATGTGTGATTTCAGCTTTAGTAAAGTTTCTTTTATGAATGTAGATGCCCTTGCATGTGGAGCATAGAGATTCAGAATTGAGAGTTCGTCTTGGTAGATCATACCTTTGATGAATATAAAGTGTCCCTCCTTATCATTTTTGATCACTTTAGGGTGAAAGTCAATTTTATTCAATATTAGAATGGCTACTCCAGCTTTTTTTTTTTTTGGCTTGGGAAATTGTTTTCCAGCCTTTTATTCTGAGGTAGTGTCTGTCTTTGTCACTGAGGTGGGTTTCCTGTATGCAACAAAATGTTGGGTCCTGTTTATGTATACAATCTGATAGTCTATGTCTTTTCATTGGGGAATTGAGTCCATTGATATTAATAGATATTAAGGAAAAGTAATTGTTGCTTCCTGTTATTTTTGTTGTTAGAGTTGGAATTCCGTACATGTGGCTATCTTCTTTTAGGCTTTTTTTTTTTTTTGGAAGATTATGTTTTAGCTTTTTTTTTTTTTTTTTTAGATTACTTTTTCAGGGATGTAGTCTCCCTTCTTGTGGTACTTCATTTTTCTCTCCTTTCCATTAGTGGTACTTTTACTTTTAAGGATTCTGTTGTTCTTTTGAGGAGATAAGGCATGCAATGCTAAGGGTTTTCTCTTCCAGATATTTGCCTTGTATTATAAACCCTTAGTTTTGCTAAGCATTGCATGAACTTTGGAACTGGTTTTTATATATATTATTCTGAAGAACTTTTTATTATAATATGTATATTGCATAGTTGTCCTTATAATTAGGATACAGTTAAATATGAAAGTTAATTTGCAGTGCATTGTTATCTAGGTTATGTGTAATCCTGGCAAGCTCCTTACTCATGACTCATGGTCTACATTAGCAGTCACAGTGACTACAAAATCCTTTCAACTTGCCTGTATAAACAAGAGCTTCTACTTCTGAATTTATTATCCATGTACACACTGGACAATACATTGGAGTTAAATTCCCACAGTTAGACAAGGAGACAGCAGACTTTAAACCTATTCCAGGTACCATAGTAGTACTACAGAAGAGATGATGTCAGAGTGGTGCCCTTTTGTAATTTTTAACAAAGAGCACATATTTTAATTTTAACCCAGGAATAATCTAAATAGAAGGGGAGAAGAAAATTATGTGAAAACAACTACAAGTTATATATTACAGCTGGTAGTCACAAAAAGTAACTTGAGGACAAATCTGAAATTAAGAGACATTAAAACTATAACATGTATAAATCTATTCCTGTGAATTGTTTTTTCCCCCTCACTTTGTATATTTAGTTTTATACCAAACCTTCTATAACACATTTATTTAAAGTAAAATGACATATCTTTTCACTTAATGTTTCAGAGAAAATTATATATATATATATATATATATATATATATATATATATAGTAAAAAAATACAACACTTGTGATTCATATCCACCTACCTTACTTTGAGTCTATTTCTTCCCCATCTTCCCACATCAGCAAAGATACAAATTGTTGAATTAGCTACCAATATGATTTTCTTTGAATATTTTTCCACTCATATCTCATATTCAGTCCTGTTCTTTTTCCATTTTTATCCTCTGACACCCAGAAATACTACATGACTTCATTAGGGCCATGAGAACCTCCTATTCTACCTGTTACCTCTGTTCTTATCAGGACTGCACACTGATGTTTATGTGAGTTAAATGATGTTTTTAAAGGAAATTAATCAAGCAAAATATGTCTTACTTGTTTTTGATATAAACAGGTTCCATTATCTGCTCGAAGAAACACAATGAATAGCCAAAAAAAAAAAAAAAAGATGAAGTTTGGCAGATGGATGTGTATCACTTTGCAGAATTTTGGAAACTAAAATGTGTAAACCATACCATTGATACATATTCAGGATTTCAATGTACTTCTGCTTTGGGTTCTAAAAAGGCTGATTCTGTAATAACACATTCGTTGGAAGTAATGTCTCTCATGAGAATACCTTTACAAATGAAGACTGAAAATTCCTCCACATATGTTTCCAACAAATGAAATGGCTTTATTGCTTTTTATAACATAATATATATTACAGGTATACAATACAACCCAACAGGTCAAGCAGTTATAGAGTGATCAATACTGTGTACATTTTTAACTACAACAGAAAGGGGAAGATGTAGAGAAGTCCAGCATCATGGCTGCTCTGACTACATCAAAAATCCTTCTGGGTCTGTGTGAGATCTGTCTGGACTGTAAACATGCCACACACCTTTCATTTCTGGGTGGAATACAGACACGTCCTTGGTACATACCTTTAAGGTAAAATTAGTTTATAGAAAGAAACAGTCTTGATTGAATGATGTCTAAAAAATAATGAACCAGATCAATTTGACAGAATGAGACAGAGTAGGATATACCCAACTCTCAGAAGAAAAACTATTTAAGAGCAATGCAGCGAAAAAGAGATCAGTTGGTCAGTGGGCCAGGAGTTGAGTCAGTTGCAAGTCATTGCAATGAGGGCAGAACAGTGGAGTTTAGTTCTTTGGTCAGTTTATGCAGTTCAGTGTAGGTCTGCAGAGGTGGTTGAAACCAGACAATAATAATGAGCCTTAAGATTAGAACAAATTGTCAGAGTTAGTTTTAAGTCAAGCAGCACAAGTCAGTAAGGAATTGAGAGAAGCCAGATTGAATCAGTCAGCTTGGACAGGAATTTAAGCAGGAAGAGCTGAATTGAACCAGCCAGCCAGAGGTTAGAGTAAATCTAGAAAGAGTGTGCTTATTCAGCAGGCTGTGAGACAACAATTACATCTGTCAAATAAAAGTTACTTTTTCAAAACCACAATCCTGCTTTGTTTAAAAGAATGCAATGATTATTTTCTATGACAAAATATTATAAAATAAAACTTATTTTCCTGGTTCATGGATCTGATTTTTGTGTATCTTTTACCATAAGATATTTTTGTCAAATATCTTTTATAGCTGTTATATATCTTCCCTCTGGTGAAAGCCACATTATTAGAACCTGGAATTACTGGACTTTTGAAAAGCTGTCTTTTTTACATGTCACCTCTTTAGAGTGATATTCTTATATTCGCTGACAGCATAATATATAGCTAATTGTGACCTCCATCATTCTATATTGTTGAGGATGACTTTGACCTCCTGATCTTCCTACTTCTACTCACACATGATAGCATTATATATGAGTACTATCATGGTAAAGTTTGAGATAATCTTCACTATGATAATTAGGATAGTTGGCACTCTTATTATATAGATAAATTTTATATTATTGGATACAGAAGAAAACAAAGCATATACACTGCTGCTGATCAATTCTTTCTAGAGTTTTAGCTTCCAGAAAGTAGAAACTTATATTTTACACTAAATCTCTAAAACCTACAAGATTTTCTGTCTTCTAATTAGTTTTTCATGTAACATATGTTGAACACAAGTGCATTCAATGTGTAAAAGGTCATGATACGTTCAGCTTTGTTATGTTCAGTTTGAGCTATTCAGTGTTCTTTTTGTCATTAGAGAGTGACTACCTGACAGCAAAACAGTATCTAAATATTTTCACTGACATAAACATATAGAAAAATGTAATAACAAATAATGATAGCATTCAATTGGAGGGGACAAGAACTTTCTGGAGGTGACAATAAATCATCTCCTAAACCCATAGCTGACTAGAAGATACAGAATGAGTATTAAACATGGGGAAGTTTTATCTTTGTTTAATGGTCAATTTGATACAATTTTCTGTTGCCTGGAAGAGAACCTTAATAGAGAATTATATAGATATATAGTCATGTCTTAGATGGGGGCTACTTTATTGCTAATACACATGTGAAGATCTAACCCATTATGGGTAATACCACTCTCTAGGTGTGGAGTTCTCATCTATCTATGACTAAAAACTTGGTGAGACCAAACAAGCAAGGATATGTATACACCTTCACTGTTGAATGTGGATGGGATGTTACTAACTACTTGAATTCCAAGTTTATTTCCTCAAAATGTTGGACAGTAAATAGGGATTGTAAGCCAAATAAACCCTTTCTTCTTATGAACTGCTTTCTCTTGGGCTATTTGCCTTGGCAGAATAGGACAAACTAGAGGGCGAACTTACATCAAGCAGTCTTATAACGCAGTTCCTTTCAGAACTTTCCATAGAAACTTTGGGTCATAATTTTTATTCTGCTTTTTTGAAATTCAAGTCTCCTTTTCTCTCTCTTTCATATTATACCTCTGGGATTCCTTTCTTATGGCATGAGAGTCATTCTCTTTAAATATAAATAAAAAGGACTCCAACTTCCTACTGCTGAGACAAAGTAGGAAAATAATTTCTCCAAGCAAGCTCTCTATGAAGGATTTTATGTACATATGAGGTTATATTTATATTGGAATGAACAAGGATATATAAGAGACCCGCTATAAGGTAAAAACAACCTTCATCAAAGAAGAGATATGTTTTGTGTAATGGATATCATTGAGAAATAGCAGAGAATAAACTGTAATCCAAAGTTAAAAAGGACCAATGATACAAGAATTAAAATGGTGCAAAATGCAAATAGACAGGATACATATCTAAGGAGTAGAGACTAGCTAAGTTGATGGCCACCTCATTTGTCGGTATAGACAGAAACTATGCTAGAACATACTCCCTCAGTCACTGTAGATAAAAGCCAAAAGGTCAGAAATAAGTTATGCCCCTCTATAAAAACTGTGGTAATATAATTTAGTATAAACATTTGTATTGATATTGTATCACAAACTATACTATTATCATTTTATTACTATTACTTATGAGTTGATGTAGCAGAGGGGAGAAATATCATTCCTCAAAAGTTACTCTTCATTTCTTACCTTACCTCAACAAACCCAAGCCTGTGCAAACATGCTCACTATGCTTACTCTGTGCAAGCAGAGCATCAAACGCTTACCATTATTTAGCATCTTAAAAAAAATAAACAAACATATGCCTCATTCACAAATAACCCTCTGAACCAATTAAAATTGAGAAAGTCATATATGTAATTCAAAAGATATGAATAGAAAAGTTATACTATTAAAGATGAATGTTATTTGCTGAAATAAGTGAAGAATACCAAGAACCATCATACCTTTCAAAGCTATTTCAAAAAATCATCTCTTGCTTTTTCCTTGTTCTAAAATTCTTTTTTGCAGTCTGATGCTAAAGGTCATTCTGCCACAGATCGCCATTGGCATCCACACATTTCCAGTTCTTATGCCACAGTAAAATAGCAAGATCCACTTATTAACACATGGTATGGTCCTGCCCCTGTCTTAATTTGGGGAAGAGGCTCCATATGTGTCTCCTCACAAAGAGAAAACAGAGCACAATGGCTGCCTGAAACAATGGCTCATCAAGTAGATGCAGGTCCAGAGAATTTTTAATAAACATGTTTTCAACTAAAATAATGGCTAGAAATTTTTATTAGCCCACAAAGTTCACTTGGCTGAAATAGCCTCCACTTTTTTCCTGAGACTTAACAGCAGCTTCCCCCTGCACCTGGAGGCCAAGCCTTGGGCATGAGCATTGCTGTTTTGCAACTGAATTGAGTGGATGAGACATCCCCAAAGGTAATGTAAAACTTTCTGCTTTTAAACATTTGAGCTTTTATCTCAAGCAGCTTCATTACAGACACACAGGATCTGCTCCACGCTTGACTTCAGAGAGGCTCTACTTGACTGTTATTCATCGTGATAAAGAAAAGGTGTTGTAGGTATGTCATGGCTTTGGTCCTATGGGAAAAGGTGTGCTGTGAGGGCTTGCAGTCAAGGATTTATTTCTGGATCTATGGCTCTCACCAACCTAAGACAGAGTCATGTGCCAAGAGGCCTTGTTTATTAATAATAGACACTAAAGGACTGGTTTGTGCAAATAAACACAAACTAGCTGCACATGATAATTCAAGACGGTAAGGGAGAGTCCAGAAGATCTATACCTAAAACAGGCAGGGCCGCCAACCCACCATAATTCCCAGGCAGGACTATGGTGCATAAATATGCCCCAGTCCTGCTAATTTTTAATAAACAAGGAGGAATTGTGACCTCTCCTCAGCCAAAAACCCATTGACTCAGAACTTGCCTTTGCCTCAAGTTGCTGACAGACTGGGGGAGGGGTTTTTGCCTGTCTGCTTGTTTGTCAGTTGTATAATACACTCTGGACTGAAAGCAAAACCATGCCTCAGTCCCATTTTTCATTTCCTTTCGCCAGCTGATTCCCTTTATTTTCTTAGGCTCCTACTCCTCTTCCAGAAGACCCTGTTCATATGTTGCAGCTGCAACAGAACCAAAGCACTTTTGTTCTTTTATCCTTTAAAGGCTTATTTAGCAGTAGTGCTTGTTAAGGTTCACATAGTATTGATTAGATGATAAGGAAGTATCACATTGTCTATAGGTCATTGCATGGCTATTTGTATCTTTCTTGTTTCACTCAATGTTCTTGAGAAGAACTTATAGCTTCAGGTTGTCTATTCTCAAAAACAAACACAAGGTAGAATATGAGACAAGCCAAATTGTATACACATAGCACTGAGGAACACTATGAAAAACAGTTTCAAAATGCTTAGAAAAGACAGTCCCACTTAGGGATCAAAGCCATCTGTAGACACCATCCCTGGAAACTCTTACTGTTGCCAAGAAGCACTTGCTGACAGGAACCTGGTAAGTCTGTTCCCTGAGAGGTTCTTCTACTACCTGATCAAGACAGATGCAGAAACTCAAAGCCAAAGATCAGACTGAGCTCTGGGACCTGAATGGAAGAGTTAGGGGAAGGACTGGAGGAGCAGAAGGGGATTCCAACTCCGTAGGAAGAATAATATCAAGTAACCTGACCGCCCAGAGCTTCAAGGGACTAAAGGGACAACCAAAGATTGTACATGGAGGGAAACAGGACCTTAGATACATATGTAGCAAAGGAAGGACTTATCTGACATCAATGGGAGGAGAGGCTCTTGGTCCTGTGGAGGTTTGATACTCCAGTATAGGCTGATGTTAGAGTGTTGAGGAAGGAGTGGGTACAGTTTTGGAAGGGCACACCTATAAAGGCAAATCGGAGGGTGGGGGAAGTGCAGATGAGATGGGGAGGTTATGGATATATAACCAGGTAGGGGGATATCATTTAAAATGTAAAGGAATAAAATGATTTAAAAAATAAGCAATCTTTCTTGTATTGGAGTTTTCCTTTTATTATATTTTTAAGGGCTGGATTTGTGGAAAGATATTGTGTGAATTTGGTTTTGTCATGGAATACCTTGGTTTCTCCATCTATGGTAATTGAGGGTTTTGCTAGGTATAGTAGCCTAGACTGGCATTTGTGTTCTCTTAGGGTCTGTATGACATCAGCCCAGGATCTTTTGACTTTCATAGTCTCTGGTGAGAAGTCTGGTGCAATTCTAATAGGTCTGTCTTTATATGTTACTTGACCTTTTCCCCTTACTATTTTTTTCTGTTGTTGTTGTTTTGAGACAAGGTTTCTCTGTGTAGCCTTGGCTGTCCTGGTACTCACTCTGTAGACCAGGCTGGCCTTGAACTCAGAAATCTGCCTGCCTCTGCCTCCCAAGTGCTGGGATTAAAGGTGTGTGCCACCACAGCCCGGCTCCCTTACTATTTTTAATATTATTTCTTTATCTTGTGCATTTGGTGTTTTGATTATTATGTGACAGGAGGAATTTCTTTTCTGGTCCAATCAATTTAGAGTACTGTAGGCTTCTTGTATGTTCATAGGCATCATTTTTTTAGGTTAGGGAAGTTTTCTTTTATGATTTTGTTGACGATATGTACTGGCCATTTAAGTTGGATGTCTTCACTGTCTTCTATACATATTATCCTTAGGTTTGGTGTTCTCATTGTGTCCTGGATTTCCTGGACAGTTTGTGTTAAGAGCTTTTTGCATTTTGCATTTTCTTTGACTGTAGTGTCAATGTTTTCTATAGTATCTTTTGTTCCTGAGAGTCTCTCTTCGATATCTTGTATCTCCAGAGTTATCTCGCTTTGTGATTTCCTAAATGTTTCTTCTTTTATTTTTAGATCCTGGATGGTTTTATTCAATTCCTTCACCTCTTTCACTGTGTTTTCCTGTTATTTTTTAAGGGATCTTTGTGTTCCCTCTTTAAGAGCTTCTACTTGTTTACTTGTGTTCTCCTGTAATTCATTAAGTGATTTTTCTATTTCCTCATTAAGGTCTTCTACCTGTTTTCCTGTGTTCTCCTGTATTTCTTTAAGGGAGTTATTTATGTCTTTGTTAAAATCCTCTATCAGCACCAAGAGATATGCTTTTAATCCAAATCTTATTTTTCTCATGTTGAGGTATGTTGAGGTATCATCTTGCTGTGGTAGGGATCTTGGTTCTAATGAGGCCATTTAGACTTGGTTTCTGTTGCTTATATTCTTGTGCTTGCCTTTTGCCATCTAGTTATCTCTGGTGTTAGATGGTCTTGCTGTCTCTGGCATGAACTTGTCCTCATAAAATTGCAAAATATCTGTAAAGCAAAGGACACTGTCAATAGGACAAAATGGCAACCAAAAGAGCAGGAAAAGATATTTACCAACCCTTTATCCAAAAGATCGATAATATCTAATATATACAAAGAATTCAAGAAGTTAGACTCCAGAGAATCAAAAACCCTATTAAAAATGGGGTACAGAGTGAAAAAATGAATTCTCAACTGAGGAATATGGAATGGCCTAGAAGCACCTGAAGAAATGTTCAATATCCTTAGTCAACAAGGAAATGCAAATCTAAACAACCCTGAGATTCTACTTCATACCAGGCTGAATGGCTAAAATAAAAAAACTCAGGTGACAGCAGATGCTGGCAAAGATGTGGAGAAAGAGGAATACTCATCCATTGCTGGTGGGATTGCAAGCTGGTAAAACAACTCTAGAAATCAGTTTTTTAGTTCTTCAGAAAATTGGACATAGTACTACCTGAGGACCCAGCTATACCACTTCTTGGCATATACACAGAAGATGCTCCAACATGTATTAAGGACACATACTCCACTATGTTCATAGTTCTGGCTATTAATAATAGCCAGAAGCTGGAAAGAACCCAGATGTCCTTTAATAGAGGAATGGATACACTTATACAATGGAGTACTACTCAGCTATTAAAAATGATGAAGTTCTTAGGCAAATGGATGGAACTAAAAAGTATCATCTTGAGTGAGTTAACCCAAAAACAAAGCAACCCACATTGCATGCACTCACATAAGAAGATATTACCCTAGAAGTTCAGAATTCCCAAGATACAATTGACAGACCACATGAAGCTCAAGAAGAAGGAAGACAACTGTCTGGATACTTTGGTCCTTCTTAGAAAGGGGATCAAAATACCTATGGTAGGAAATACAGAGACAAAGTTTGGGGTAGAAATTGAAGAAAAGGCCATCCAGTGACTTTCCCACCTCTGGAACCATCCCAAATACAGTTACCAAACCCAGACACTATTGTGGATGCCAACAAGTGCTTACTGACAGGAGGCTGTTATAGCTGTCTCCTAAGAGACTGTGCCAGTGCCTGACAGATATAGAAGTGGATGCTTTCAGCCATCCGTTGGACAGAGACAAAGTCCCCTTTGAAGCAGCTAGACAAAGAGCCCAAGTAGCTGAAGGGGTTTGCAGCCCCATATGAGGAACAAAACTATGAACCAACCAGTACCCCCAGAGGTCCCAGGGTCTAAACCACCAACCAAAGAGTAAAAATGGAGAGATCTATGGCCCCAGCAGCATATGTAACAAATGATGGCCTTGTGGGACATCAGTGAGAGGAGAGACCCTTGTTCTTGTGGAGGCTCGATGCCCCGGTATTAGGAAATGTCAGGACAGGTAAGCAGGAGTGGGTGGGTTAGTGAGCGGGGGGGGGGGGGGGGGGGGGGTTCAAGGGATAAAATTTGCAATGCAAATAAAGTAAACATCTAATTTAAAAAATAAACAATCCCATGCTTTCCTACCCTACTGCAGTCCCTAAAAGAACACTTTGTGACCTGCTGATAGTTTTCTCTATGGAGAGAATCACATCCAAAATAGCTCACTAATAAGGACTTCTAAAGGCATAGTGGCATATTAAATTTTGTTATTTTAAGGGATTCTGGTTAATAATGTGAAAGATAGCCAGGCGGTAGTGGCATAAGCCTTTAATCCCAGTACTATGGAGGCAGAGGCAGACAGATTTCTGAGTTCGAGGCCAGCCTGGTCTACAGAGTGAGTTCCAAGACAGCCAAGGCTACACAGAGAAACCCTGTCTCGAAAAAAAAAAAAAAAAAAAAAAAAAAAGAGAGAGAGAGAGAGAATGTGAAAGATAGAATAAAGAGTCTAAATATTTGCTCATTTGGCAAATATTTGTTGAAGTACTTGGTCTGTAAACTCTCACAATACTCCAGTTTATACAATCTCGTGCATTTATATCTGTATAGATAGCACATCTAGGTTCCAGTATTTCCTCTTGAGTAGTAAATATAGGTTTTAAAGTGAAATCCTATGTAGTGTAATCAAACTCACCACAGACTAACAGACTTCCAATTCCATAACCTCCATCCGTATTAGAAATATATTTTCCATCACACATTTAACTAGCATTTGAACTAGCAAATAACCATGCTTGTCATAGCAAAGGTAGTAATGAATTGTGTTTTTCTTTTAGTGCTCATATGAGACTATGGCCGCTTATTTTAGTGATTTTTTTCTCTAATGTACAAGCATATTCTTATGATAATATACTTTTAAAGGTTAAAAGTGGTTGGGACTGATCCTCCCAAGCAATTCCATTTTACTTTTCATTGAATTTAGTTATTAAGTGTATCACCATAGAAAAGTTTTGCCAACATATGCATATCTTTATATCCTACAACTCATTTTGCCAATGGTGTTATTTGCTTATTTATTAATTTACTTATGTATTTATTTCATACAATGTCTTTGCCTACATGGATGTGTGTGAACTGGGTGCCTACTTGGTGCTTGCAAATGCAAAACGAGGCATCAGGTCTGAAACTGGAGTATGGGTGTTGTTGAGCCATCACCATGTGAATGCTGGAAATGAACCCAAGCCTTTGCAAGAGCTACACATCCTCTTAAATGCTTATACATCTTTTCAGCCTTCAAAGGTTATTTTCTTGTTAATCACTTTGAAAAGCCTCAATCAGCTCTGAAATAAGTTGAATATATATATTTACATACACACACACACAGGTATAGGTACAGATATAGATTAGATTAGATATAGATATAGATATGATATGTGTGTATTTTATGTCTAATTTTTATTTTATTTTATTTTCTAATGATGGGAAACCAAAGATAGCTACCTACCTGAGATGATGGTATTTAGGAAGGTCAGGTTTCTTATCTGTTTCAGGATTTTTTGTGCACATTTTTCCATAATAGGTCTTTTATATAATACTGAATATATTTCTATTCAATGCATTACAAATCCCCACTTTTCCATATTTGGCTTTCTGAAAGATGTGGTGGTCATCCCTTTGTAATTCAGGCAACAGAAAAGATAGTAACCCTAATCTCATTTCTTTTCTGCAATAAGTCAGCTAACTTCCCAAGTCAAGTTGTTTTCTACAAACAGAAATAGCTACCACTCTTTTTTTAATTCGATATCCTTTTATTTACATTTCAAATGTTCTCTCCCTTTCCTGATTTCCCCTCTGAAAAAAATCCCTTATTCCCTCCCCCTCCCCCTGCTCACCAACCCACTCTCTCCTGCTTCTTGGCCCTGGCATTCCCCTACACTGGTGTACATAGAGCTTTCACAGGACCAAAGGTCTCTCCTCCCATTGATGATCAACTAGGCCATCCTCTGCTACATATGCTGCTGGAACCATGAGTCCCACCATGTGTACTCTTTGGTTGGTGATTTAGTCCCTGGGAACTCTGGGTTACTGGTTGGTTCATATTGTTGTTCCTCCTATGGGGCTGCAACCCCTTTAGCTCTTTGGGTCCTTTCTCTAACTCCTTCATTGGGGACCCTGTGCTCAGTCCAAAGGATGGCTGAGAGCATCCACTTCTGTATTTGTCATGTACTGGAAGAGCCTCTCAGGAGACAGCTATATCAGGTTCCTACTCTTAAATCATCAGGAAATTTTCCGTTTGATCATCTTTGGCTCAAGTTCTGTTTCACTATGTATTTGAGAAGGGCTTTACTCAGTCTCTCTCCTCTGTTACTACAGTTCTGAATAATATATTCCTTGTCTTGCAATTCTGTCTGCTGAAAATTTACTTTGAAAATTGTTCATTCATTTCACAACTGCTGAAACTCTGACATTTCCTTTAATAATTTGACTCCTAAATTCATCAGTTTGGAAGAGCTTGCAGACAGCACTAAAGAATAAATGAGTATAAGTTCACAAAGGCAAACCAAGCAGCAGCTATACTTGGGACTTTAGCCATGTACCAGTCTCAGGAGCTATATTTCCTCTTGTTGATTCACCGTTAGTTTTCTCAGCATGCTCAGTATACACATATAAAAGCAGAGGAAAAATAAAGACTTTCCTTTTTATATTTCTTCTATTTTTTTAATCATTTATTTATTTACTTACTTATTTTAAACTTCAGAGTTTATTCCCTTCCTGGTCCACCCTCTGACTGTTCTACATTCTATATCTCTTCCCAGCCTCTCTGTCTCCACTAGAATGTATCAACCACCATCCTGCTCCCCAGCCCCCACCCCACCAGACCTCTAAACTCCCTGAATCCTCCAGTCTCTTAGGGTTAGGTGTATCTTCTCTGACTAAACCCAGACCCAGCAGTCCTCTGCTATATATGTGTCGATGGCCTCATATCAGCTAGTATATGCTGCCTGGTTGGCTGTTCAATGTCTGAGAGATTTCGGGGGTCCAGATTAATTGAGACTGCTGGTCCTCCTACAGGGCCAACCTCTTCCTCAGCTTCTTCCAGATTTCTTCTAATTCAAATAAAGGTGTCAGCAGCTTCTGTCCATTGGTTGGGTGCAAATATCTGCATCTGACTCTTTCAGCTGCTTGCTGGGTATTTCAGAGGGCAGTCATGATAGGTTTCTTTTTGTGAGTGCTCCATAGCCTCAGTAATAGTGTCAGGCCCTAATATTGATATTGTGGGAATATAATGAAAATAGCTGTGAGAATTTTTATTTTTTCTTAGAGCCTCAACAGACAAGATTTATATAACACCTTTTTATAGTTATAAAATATAACTATATAGTTAATAAAAATGTTTTTTTTTTTTGCAATAAACCAGAATGGCAGAGAAGTTAGAGTTCAAAGACACTTTTCTTATCATAACAAAGGCAGTGTTAAAATGATTGGTCTTATGAAATTTAAGATTATTGCAAGCTTCATGAATTTCTCATATAGACTAAATGCAAATGTAGGAAGAAAATTATTTCACATTTCATTAAAACATGATTTTAGAAACTAGGAAATAAACAGACTTTATTGCTTTAGGTGATAGAGGATGTTGCACTCTACCATACATCCCCACACAGGGCATTCCAAGGCCTGTCATTATTTATAGGAAAATAATTTACCATGACAGTTTGTCATGTCAAGAACTAAATCTAGACTGGTTCTTTATTAGACAATAATAACAAGAGAGGCCCAACCCCTTAATATCTGATAATTCAATGTTTAATTTTATATTCGCAGTAGATGGAAAAGTATTGCTTAATTTTATAATTTAAGTCAGATACTCTAGAATATGGGAAACAAGACTTTAGAATATATGAGAAAGAATTACAGCTCTGTAGTAGAGTAATTGTGTTCTGTACAGAACTCCCTAAGTTGAAACCCTTACCATGAAACTAACCAGGGAATTTAATAACAGGATAACATTCCTGTCCAACACTCTAGACTTAGATATAGTCCATACAATATAGATTTTCTCAGAGAAAAATACTAAAGGGTACCATTTTGATACTTCACAAATGTTTAAGGATTTATTAAAAATATCAGTATTTGAGTGTAAAAGATTATAGGTAAAATGTGCCTTATACATTAAACACAAATATAATATGTATTTTAACATAAGCCATAGGGAAAAAGAAGAAAGTATGAAAATTCAAAGACAGAGGTGGGAAAATTTCCAAAAAAATTCCGAATATGGGACAAAAGCAAAAAGAAGTCCTTTGTGTATCATGGTCAAAAGGGACTTTGAGCTGAGGGGCATACCAATAGCAACTTAGATGGCCTTAAAAACTAGAACAACTGAAAAGGTTAAGTTGTTTTTTTGTTTGGTTGGTTGGTTGGTTGGTTTGGTTTGTTTTGTTTTTGAGGAACCATACCTGAAAAATAAAACATACATTGAAAAATAAAACAGCATTTGTTAGTGTTTAACTTTATGGGAAAAAAATCAATGGAAACAAAAGGGATGGGCTTACATATGTATATCACATGTACATATAAATATTATTCTGTAAGTGTGATTCATGAGCAATAGAAATTCATTCAAGGGACTAGAGAGATTATTCAGAAGTTAAGAGCTCCTGTTATTCTTCCAGAGAACCTGGGCTTAATTCCATAGCACCCACATGGGGACTCATAACCATCTGTAACCCTAGCACCAGGTATGTAATTTTTGTGTATTCGTACATGCACACCAAACAAGGGTCCAAATAATAATTAAAAATTATTCAGATACATGAACATTTGCTCTAATATAATTATACTAAGATATAGTATGATTTTTCAGAAACAGGAAGCAGCTAACAGTTTCAAGCAGGTAACATTTATTTATTTATTTATTTATTTATTTATTTACTATGAACATATGTATTTAGTTAGTTAGTTAGTTGCACTCCAGATTTTGTTCCCCTCTTGGTCCACCCTCTGACTGTTCTACATACCATTCCTCCTTCCCACCCACCTGTCTTTATGAGGGAATCCTCACCCCAAATCCCCCATCCCACCTGGCTTGTAAACTCCCTGGGGTCTCCAGTGTCTTGAGGGTTAGGTGCATCATTTCTGATTGAACACAGACCAGACAGTACTCTGCTGTATGTGTGTTGGGGGCCTCATATCACCTGGTATGTACTGCCTGCTTGGTGGTCCAGTGTTTGATTAATTGAGACTGCTGGTCCTCCTACAAGGTCGACCTCTTCCTCATCCTCCTTCAGCTTTCCCTAATTCAACAACAAGGGTCAGTAGCTTCTGTCCATTGGTTGGGTACAAATCTGCATCTGACTCTTTCAGCTGCTTGTTGGATCTTCTCCAGTGCAATGATGCTAGGTCCCTTTTTGTGAGCACTGTAAAACCTCAGTAATAGTGTCAGGCCTTGGGACCTCCCTTGAGCTGGATTCCATGTTGGGCCTGTTACTGGATCTTCTTTTTCTCAGGCTCCTCTCCATTTCCATCCCTGTAATTCTCAGACAAGAACAATTATGGGTCAGAGTTTTGACTCTGTAGGATGGCAACCCCATCCCTTACTGCTGGAGGTGGGCTCTATAAGTTCCCTATCCCCACATCAGGCATTTCATCTAAGGTCCCTTGCTTTGAGCCCTGAAAGTCTCTCGCCTCCAACCACTCTGAAAATCAGTCTGTTCTCCCATCGATGTCCAAGAAGGCCATCCTCTGCTATATATGCAGCGAGAGCCAGAGAGATGATGTACCTAAGCCTCAAGAGACTGGAGACCCAGGGAGTAGAGGTCATGTGGGGTAAGGGATGGGGACATCCACATGGAGACAGTGATTGGGGAGGTTGTATGTGTTGTGGAACAGTTGGAGAGTGGAAAGGGGTAGGGGGATAGAATATGGAGTATAAAAATAAATTAATTAATAGTCATAGTAAAAAGGAAAACACATATTCTACAAAACGTGGTAGTTTAACATATGAAAATTCTTACCTGAAATGCACATGGTTATAAATAGAAGGAACTTTAGGATTTCTCATATGCAACTTGATAATTGGTAGTGAAGTGAATGAGAAACAATAAAGATGAATAACCAAAAATAATTTAGCACACGAAGTTAAAAATTTTCTTCCAGGAAGGAAATTAAAAGATATTCACTGAAAAACAAATAAATTACAGAATTCATAGAAAAATAAATAAATTACAGAATTATCATACACTAGTTTGTCACATATTTAATAAAAACTTTATTCATTGAATCTATGTCAGAATTAGCTACCTACTGTGTAGCAGACATTATTCTAAGTTGACTGCAGGGGATTCTAAAACACAGCACAGATAACCTTTTACTCTTTTGGTGTTTGTATTATAGATACTGAAGGGAACAGAAAGACACGATATAAAATCTAGCAAATCAATATAGGGAGTGTGCTCTGTGGTTATTTCTGTTGTTTGTTTTAATGTGAAAGTAGCCAGTGTAGGTAAATGTGCAAAGATGATGATTGTTAATGAAAATGTCTAAGTTTAATATAATATCTTTACAGGAAACCATAAGAACTTTGAATTTGCACACACACACACAAACACACACACACACACACACACAAGTGTATCAAAAGAAACTACCAGAAGTTCTGACTTGTTCTAGAAAGATCAGTTTGGTCTTGCAGATGATAATCCTCTGAGGATCATTGAATGAAATAAACAGAAGAGGGACATATTCAGGATAAAATGTTTTGTGAAGAGGAACCAAAGGAAGGTCAAAGTCAGTGCTGGTGTGATTTGATGATTGTAATGATTGATTGTAATGATGATTATGTAAGGATATTACCATAGGTGGGCAAACATGATGCAGTTAATGAGTAAGAAAAAGTTGACATTCACAGATAAAATCAGATGTTCATCTTCTTAAAGATTAACTTATTATGTATTCATTTTACATCCTGATCACCACCCCCAATCCCTCCTCTCCTCCCAGTTGCACATTTACAAATCTACAAAGAAAGGAAGACTCTCTTGGGTACCACTCTATCTTTGGATATCTAGTTGTAGTAGGAATAAGCACATTTTATCCCACCAAGGCCCAATCAGGCAGACCATTCATGGGAAGATGATCCAAGGGAAAGCAACAGAGTTTGACATAGGATCTGCTCCAATTATTAGGAGACCAAGCTACACTTCTGCTACAAATCTGCAAGATAATTATGTGCACACCTTTGAGCACTGATGGTTGGCTCAGAATTTAGGAGCCCCCATGGGCCCAGGTTAGTTAACTCTGTCTTGTAGTATCCTTGACACCTCTGTTTCCCTCAATTCTGTCTCTCACTCTTCTACACGACTCCCTAAGCACCAACTGATGTTTGGCTTTAGGTCTGTCCTTATAGCAGGAGTGGGAGGTAGGAAGGTAGATTTTTTTTTTTTTTTGAGGCTAGGGAAAATCCTACAACAGGGAAAGAGATATAATCAATGCTGAAGATATTCTAGTAATCATACTGAGTGGAATTTCCAGGATCTGAAATCATAGTAATCCAGTAGAAAAAGAGATAAATTGTTCTTGTTGTTATTCTTTATTTGTTCTGTTTTGTTTTTAAAACTATAATTAATCGAAAGAAAGAGCTACAGAATTGGTAGAGGGGGGTAAAATCCTGAGAGTAGAGGAGAAACATACATTGAAAACTAGTGAAAGGTTGTAGAAAACGGTAGAATAATTCTAACAGTTCAAGAAAATGAGGACTTCTTGTTGTGTTTTGGGGGGAAGAATGAGAATTTCTGGTTTCTTTTCCAAGAACAATTTTGATAGATCTGGAAGGCAAACAGGTAAAGTCTGCATTGAGTTCAAGACAAAACTGATGCTATAAAGGAAAACATCGAAATGGAGTGATGGTTGAGGGTAATATATTAAACACAGGTTTATATAGGAAAAATAGGACTAGGCTTTTATAATGATAACTGTGTTTTTGTTGTTGTTTTGTTTTGTTTGGTAGGTTTGTTTTTACTGTTTTTCAGGAAAAAAAAATGAAGGTATACTAGAGAAATGGGCATTATTGAGAAAATTGATTTAAGTTATAGGAAATTAAAAATAAAATATAAACAGAAAATTGCCTTAAATGATAATCCAGATTACTCATCCTAGGGTATAGGAAGGAAGCTGGAGTACAGGAACCCATAGAAAATTTCTTGTCATAATGGAGATACTTAAATATATGAGTATTATTTTATAATTATTAGGATAATTTGAAGGTCAACTATTAAGTGTAAAGGTGATGCTGAATTTCATATTGGATAAAACGAAGAGATGTGTTAGTGTTAAAAAAATAAAAAGGAGGGAAGGCATGGCAGGTAGATTCATAAAGAAAACGGACATGTTACCCTCAGGAATGAGGCTTATTAGGAAATAGGGTCTTGAGAACATAATCAGTATTTCAGGTAAGAGAATGAGACAGAGACAGAGACAGAGAGAGAGAGAGAGACAGAGACAAAGACAGAGAATACAAAGCATACAGAGCTCTATGAAATAGGGCCTTAAGGAGAAGGAAAATCTTCCCTTTAGGAAATAGACATTCATTGAGAAATGTAGATTGAAAAGGTTTAAGAAGTAAGAAGAAATCTTTTGGTAAATCCTCCTACCTGCAATTAATGATCTGCATTCCACTCCACAGCATTATCTGCCTTTGAGAAGTCCTGCTGCCACCCAGGACAACCAGATGAGACTCCAACAACCCAATCCCCTGCCTCCTGAACTTCCAACCAAGTCAGTATCCATGAGTTTCAAAGGCCCAGAAAATATCCTCAAAAAATCATAAAAGAAAAGTTGAAGAGATGGCTACAAACATATGAGAAGCTTATAGAAGACCAAATAGATTACACCAGAGAAGAAAATCCTCCAAGAACACAGTAATCAAAACACTAAATGTAAGTACTGAAGAAAGAATATTCAAAGCTTCAAGGAAAAAGACCCAGTAATAATTAAAGCAGATCTATCAGAATTACACATGACTTCTGAACAGAGACATTAAAAGCCAGAAGGTACTGAACAGATGTATTGCAGACCATTAAGAGACCACAAATGTCAGCCCAGACTAACATAATCATTAAAATTTTAAATTACCATAGATGGAGAAACCAAGGTATCCCATGACAAAACCAAATAAAAAAAGTTATCTTTTTACTAATCACATCATAAAGAAGATACTAGGAAGAAAACTCAAACTTCAGGAGGGTAACTACATCTCAAAAAAACACAAGAAATTGATTATCTTACTGCAAAACCAAAAAAAAGAGAAATAGTTATGTTTGTGTGAATATGTATGTGTGTGCATACACACACACACACACACACACACACACACACACACACAGTATTACTACCATCATCAAAATAACAGAAATTAGCAATCATTGGTTATTAGTATCTTTCAATAGCAATGGACTCAATTCACCACTAAAAAGACAAAAGCTAACAGAATGTATAGGTGAACAGAATCCAAAGTTCTGCTGCATACAAGAAACATACTTTAGCAACAAAGATAGACACTACTTCTGAGTAAAGTGCTGGGAAAATCTTTTTCAAAGAAAACAGACTCAAGAAAAAAAAAATCTACAATAGCCATTCAGAAACAATAGAAAGCCCACGTACTCATGGAAAGTTCACTTAGTGCCTTCAGAAAGAAATTAAAGTAATCAAAAATAAATAAATAAAATAAAATAAATAAAAGTAAAAGCAAAAGCCGGGCGGTGATGGCGCACACCTTTAATCCCAGCACTTGGGAGGCAGAGGAAGATGGATTTCTGAGTTTGAGGCCAGCCTGGTCTACAGAGTGAGTTCCAGGACAGCCAGCGCTCCACAGAGAAACGCTTTCTCAAAAAAACAAAAATAAAAAAAAAGAAAGGGAAGAAAAGAAAAGAAAAGAAAAGAAAGAAAGAAAGAAAGAAAGAAAGAAAGAAAGAAAGAAAGAAATTGAAGTAATCTCATTCTCATACAATCAACTTTACAACACACCTGAAAGCTCTGAAAGCTCTACAATGAAAAGAAGCAAACACACCCAAGAGGAGTAGACTATGTATTTTACATAAGTTAAACTTAGAGGTGAAATCAATAAATTAGAAACAATGTGAACAATAAAAGATTCAACAAAACAAAGAACTGGCTCTTTGAGAAAATTAATATGATTGACAAACTTTTCTGAAAACTCTGTAAAAGACAGAGAGACAGTACTCAAATTAAATCAAAATTAAAACAGGGACATAAAAACTGAAATTGGTGAAATTGAAAAAAATCATTAGGTCTTATTTCAAAAGCCTATACTTCACACAATTTGAATTTCTAAACAAAAATGGATGATTTTCTAGATAGATATCATTTTCTAAAGATTATTCATGGTCAGGCAAACCATCTAAATAGTCCCACAACACTTAAGAAAATAAAAGCAGTCATTAAAATCCTCCCAAACAACAACAAAAAACCCACATGACCAGACTTTCAAAAAAGAGCTATTCCCAATATCCTTCAAACTATTCCATAAAATAGGAACAGAGAGAACATTGCCAAACTCATCCTATGACACTTCAGTCACTCACCACAATCATTCACCATGGTTAAGTAGGTTTCATTGCAGGGATGGTACAACATAAAAAAAAGAAAATCCACCAATTTAATCCATTATATAAACAAACTAAAAGAAAAAAAATCTCATGATCATTGAATTAGATGCTTAAAAAGTCTTTGACAAAATCCATCACCCTTCATGTTAAAAAGTCTTGGGAGATATGGGATACAAGGTGTATATCTAAGCATAATAAAAGCAACATATAGCAATCCAATACCCAACATCAAATTAGTAGAGAGAAACTTAAATTAATTCCACTAAAGTGAGGGATCAGACAAGGCTGCCCATTCTATCTCTTGCTATTCAATATAGTACTTGAAATTCTAGCTAGAGCAATAAGGTAACAAATGAATATGGAGGCAATACAAATTTGGAAGCAAGGAGTCAAAGTATTCCTATTCATGGATGAAATAATAATGTACATAAATGACCCCTACAATTCTACCAAAAAACATCTATAGCTGATAAACAGCTTCAGCAAAGTGACTGGATAAAAATATTAATTCAAAGAAAGCAGTTGCCCTTCTTTATATTGATAAACAGGCTGAGAAAGAAGTCATGGAAACATCACCCTTCACAATAGCTACAAATAATATAAAATATATCAATGTAACCTTAACCAAGCAAGTGAAAGGCCTGTATGACAAACTTCAAGCCTCTGATAAATAAATTGAAGAAGATACCAGAATATGGAAAGATCTACAATGCTCATGAACCAGTATGAATAATAAAGTGAAAATGGCCATCTTACAAAAACTAATTTACAGATTCAATGCAATTCCCATCAAAATTCCAACACAGTTATTACAGACCTTGAAACAACAAATATCAACTTTGTGTAGAAAAACAATTGTAAACAATTAAAGAATTGCTGGAGGAATAACCATCCATTATCTCAAGCTATACTAACTAGAGAAAAGTTGATTAAATACTGCATGGTTTTGGTATAGAAACAGGTGGATCTATGAAATAGAATTAATGACCCAGAAATAAATCCACTCATCCACAGATATTTGATTTTTTTACAAAGAAGCTGAAAACATACAAGGAAAAAAAGAAAGTATTTCAACAATTTGGTCTCACTGGATATCTGCAGGTAGAGGAATGCAAATAGATCCCCAGTTGTCATCCTGCTCAAAATTCAGATTCAAATAGATAACATACCTCAATATAAAACATGATACACTAAATCTAATAGAAAGGAAAGTAGCCTTGAATGTGCTAGTACAGGAGGCAATTTACTGAACAGATTTCCCACCAATGACTTAGGCTCTAAGATCAACAACTTATAAATTGTATCTCATGAAACTGAAAACCTTCTGTAAGGCCAAACATACTTTCTACAAAAAATAATACAGCCTATAATTTTGGGGAATGTGTTTACTAAACCTATATTGACTGTTAGCATCCAGAACCTGCCTGCGGCAGATATGTGGGCGGGTCCACAGACCTGTCACCAGGGCAATGGCGACCATATTCCCAGAATTCATTGGGTTCAGCTCCCACCTTTACCTGCATTACTACGTCACCACACATATAAATATATGGGTAGTTCCCTCCATCTCTCTCTCTTCTCTCTCTCCTCTCCCTCTCCCTTCATGCGCCACGGTCCTCACTCCCTCCCCCCCTCCTAATTAAACTTCCAAAAACACAGAGCTGCTTGTATCTGGTGTCTGTGGACACGCCACTGCGAGCCAAACCTATCATTGACAGATTGCTTATATCCAAAATATATAAAGAATATAAGAAGTTAGACTACAACAACCCAAGTAATCCAATTAAAAACTGGAAAACAGATCAAAACAGATGTCTCAACAGAGGAATCTCTAATGGCTGAGAAACACTTAAATGTTGAATGCTGTTAGTCATAAGTGAAATGTTAAGTCAAAATGACCATCCATCTTATACCCATCAGAAGAGCTAAGATCAAAAACTCAAAGTTACTACATGTACTGAAATACTTCTAACTGAAGACCCAGTTATATACCCAAAAGATGACCCACCATACCACAAGGACATGTGTTTCACTATTTTTTTTTTACAGCAGCTTTATCCATAATAGTCAGTAACTGGAAACATCCCATATTTCTCTCAACCTAAGAATGAATACAGAAAATGTGATCATTTGCATAATAATTCACAATGATTCAGCTATTAAAAACAAGGACATCATAAATTTTGCATTCAAATGAATGGAACTAGTAAATAACATCCTAAGTAAGGTAACCCAGACACAAAAGTCCATACATGGTATGTATTCACTTAAAAGTGTATATTACTCACATACCCAAAGAAGCTAAAGAAGTAGAAAGGAGGTAACCCAATCACAAAAGAACAAACACGGTATGCACTCTCTGATAAGTGGTTATTAGCCCAGAA
>NW_022196905.1:239521418-239524415 GCF_008632895.1 Mastomys coucha
AAAAAAAAAAAAAAGAAGAAGAAGTAGGAATGCCCAAGCAAGGATGTTCCAATCTCATTTAGAAGGGGGATGGGGTTAAATGGTCATTGGAGACAAAAGGAGGGAAGGAACTGGGTCGGGAAGAGGATGAGGAGGAGAATGGGGATAGATGGCTCAGGATGAGGAATGGTGAGAGATAGGGTAGAGAGCCAGAAAGCCAGGAGAGTAAACAGAGATCCCTCAAGGGCAATGATTGTCAGATGCAGGGCCATCTCGAAGACTTGCCACAGACTCACAGATGTGTGGGAGAGATTCTGAGACTTACAGCAGTTGAGATATGGAATCTGAAGAGGTCACCTCCTTTAGCCAGGCAGGATCCCCCCACCTCCTGTGGAGACATAAGGATACTAACCTACCCACAAAAGTTTTGATCCAAAAGTTTTCCTGTCTAAAAAGAAAAAAAAATGCTGGGACAAATATGGAGCAAAAATTGAGGAATGACCAACAAATAACTCTCCCATCTTGAGACCCAACACTTGGGCAAGTATAATTCTCTGAAACTTTTAATAATACTATGTCATGGTTTCAGATAAGAGTCTAACATGACTGTCCTCTGAGAGGTTCCACCCATCAGCTGACTGAAACAGATGCAGAGACCCAGGAAAACATTGGACAGAGCCAGGGGATTCTATTGGTTCCATAGGAAGACCAACAGAGTGAATCAACCTGGATCCTTGGGTCTCTCAGATACTGCACCACACACCAAAAGAGCATACAGGGGCAGAACCTAAGCCTCCCACCCATATGTAACAGGTATGCAGCTTTGTCTACATGTGGGTCCCCCAGCATCTAGAACAGAGACTGTCTCCGAAGATGGTTCCCGTCTATGGAATATGTTCCCCTGCCTGGGCTGCATTGTCTGGCCTTAGTGGGAGAGTGTGGACTCCTTCCCCAACCCTTTGTTGCTTGGGAGTGACTTGGTTCTGTAAAGCAGCCCCGACAGGCTGCAAGCTGGAGTTGAGCACCTGCTGTGTGGAGTCCTGACTGCCGCTCCTTAGATCAAAGACTTACCAGGTCTCATACTTATGTTAAAGGTTTACCTTACCGGATCTTCCTTTCAAGATCTCCTTCTGGTCTGGTGTTAATAGATTTTCTCCTGTTTATGTTAAGATGAGCAAGTTTCAAATTCCTCTGGGTCTTGTTCCTAGCGTAACTATAAATACTGAGTGAATTTCAGTAAAGCTCTCTCTCATCACTTCTACCTGGCATCTGTGTCCTTCCTTGTTAACCGTTTGCCTTCCCAGGACCCAATTAACCCAGTTGGTATATTTACCCACAGAGGAAGAGAGACCGCAGGCCGGTCCCCTTCAGATGGCGTCCGACGTGTGGCTAAGACATGGGAGTGCTCTAGGAGCAGTAATACATCATGGATGCAGAGATTTCTAGACAGATCCCCAGAACTGGGGTAGACGGTTTGAGACTTAGGGGTAAGAGCGAAGCATTTTGCCTCTGGGTTGAGGATACGATGGGCTAATTTTTCTTCTAGAAAATTAAAAGATATGCACTTACAGTCTTATTTATGAGGCAGCCCCATCTGGGTTTCCAGATCTCTTTAACCGGGGCTGGGTTGAAGTTAAAGCACTCAGAGCTCTCAATTCTGGCTAGATTTGATGGCGAGGATTTTCGCCAAGATGTCGACAGAAGTTAGGCGGGGCTTTCCGCCTAGGGGTTTGGCATGCCAGGTTTCCAGCTGGTTTAGCTGGGGTTCAGGGGGTCAGCCCTTGAGGCTGGGTACTCGGATTTGGTTCCGAGGGATGTGGACTGCGGTAACTCTAGGCTTAGAGGTAGTCTGTCCCCTGTTTTGTTCAGCTAGGTGCTCAGAGCTGCTAGAGGTATATGTTTATGTGTTTTCATGTTACATGTGAGTCATGTCTCGTGGTGTGAATGAGAAGTCTTGTCTTGTGTCTGTATCACAGAGTGCGTGGGGCGGGCGGGCCCGGGGGAGTGCACGAGAATCCGGCATCAGATCTGCCAGTCAGCCGGTCTGCCAAGCAGGGTCAGGTTCATGCAGTCGGCGAATCTCCGGGTACAGTTGCCTGTGTACCTCCCACTCTGCCCGCCCGCAGCTCCTGGGTGACCTGCTCAGATTGGAGCAGGGAGCAGGGATTGACTGGCTAGACAGCCGAGTTCAGAGTGGCTGCCTGCTGGCCGTGTGCGGAACTTGGGCTCCAAGTTCCGTGGTTTGGTGCAGCCGCCTGCTCTGATGCAGCTCCCGGGTGCTCAGATCGGAGCAGGGAGCAGGGATTGACTGGCTAGACAGCCTGGTTCAGAGCCCACAGTCCTTTACCGTGCTCTGGGGGTGTGGCTGGGGCCGGGAGGGATTGGCAGTCTCGGAGACCAGGATCCTTGGCTGCCTGCTGGCCATGTGCGGAGCTTGTCCCCCCCCCCCTGCCTGCTTTGATGCAGCTCCCCGGTGGCGGAGCCGTGTTTGACTGTTCTGCACAGAGCCAAGCACGTAGGTTGCCCACTGGCTCTGCACTCTGTGGTATGCTTGGTCCAGCTACAGAATACAGCGGGTCCTGCAGCTTGCCTGCCCCAGGCTGGCTTGTACAGGACAGGCAGGGGTTAAGGCTTACAGGTCCCTTTGGACTACATTTCCCAAACTGCTTTGCGGAGCCCCAATCTTTGCACCTGCGCCTGCTTGCGTGAGCATCTGGTTGCCTGCGCCTGCCAGAGTAGGGTGCACACCCGCTGGGCTGTTCGGTGCAGCCCCAGACGGCTACTTACTGCACAGATTTGATTCCAAAAGAGTTTAGGTTGTCTTTAACTGGGAGGCAACTTCTAAATTCATGGATTAGACGTTTTTTCCTTAGAAATTAATATTACAAGGGTTAGATTTGATGATTTTCCATTGACTATTGTTTTGCAGTCTGGTTTCAAGTTCATTTTTACAAGTTTGGTCCCTGGCTCTGCTGTACTATAAAGGACGCTTCTCCATTTTAGCCACTAGCAAGCCAG
>NW_022196905.1:239525381-239526602 GCF_008632895.1 Mastomys coucha
TCAGTTACCAAATTATCATTCTTGCATGTATAATTCTATTCTTTATTGGTCATATTGGGCTCTTTCTGACCTGCCAAGACTTTTGGCCAGGGACTAAATCTATTGACAGAGCCCACATATAGAGATATTTTGGTTTCTGATCCTGTGGCCCTAGCTAGACAGGATCATGAGAAGATTCACCTATCCAGCCAGACTCTGTGGCCCAAACATAATATTTCCAGAGTATAAGCAAGAATGATCCTTAAACTGTGCTCAAAATGTGTTATTTTTTCTCCAGTCCCATATTTGGGGTCTTACCCAGAGGGCTGATACCTAATAACTTCTGGCATATAGATTTAACACATTATGCAGAATTTAGATAGCTTAAATATTTACATTGATACCTGCTCAAGATTTATTTTTGCTTCCCTGCAAACAAGAGAAGCCTCTAATGATGTTTTTGATCTTGGTTTGTCTAATTTTCTATGCTCTTTGCGTGCCCTAAACTATTTTTACAGACAGCAGCCCTTCTTTTCCAGTAAAGATTTTCTTTTTTCATTTTTTCTGAGATTTTATTGTTGTTTACATGACTGAATTTTGTCTTTTTAGACCAAGGGGGGAAAATCCACTCCCCAGAGGCTTTTTTAGGTGTGCTTTTTGGACAGAGGCTTGTCTGTGTGGTCCATGCTGACCTCGGACTTGTTTGGAGCATGGGGATGTCCTTGCCTTCACCTTCAGAGTGTAGACAAGCACTGTCTTGACCGGTTTGTAGACTACAGACATCCAGCTTTAGTTAACTTTGATGACAAGGCTCCTGCTGGGAGAAGTGGGCCCGCTGTGGCAGACCACTCAGGCTGCCTTTTTGCTGGCTATTGTTCTCTTGCCTGTGCCCAGTTACTTGGTCTTCATTTATTCGTTCCTTTCTTTTGTTCTGTAAGCTGGAGGGATTTTTCTTGCCCATTTTATATGGGTTTTTCTTTTTGCCTTTTCTACATGTTTTGAACGTGTTTTTTCGTTTGCTTCAGAAATCTGCTTTTCCTGACAAAGCAGAAGGTGGGTCAGGCAACTCCTGAGAATGCCTGGACCCTGCTAAATGACCAGCTTGTCAAGAAAAACCTGCTTATCCCGATTACAACAGTAAAGCTCCCCTGGAGCAAAGCTTTTGTGACCGGTACAATGCTTGCTAGAACAGGCATTTCCCGAGAATGCCTGGCTCGCACTTAGCCTCCAGACTTTCAAAGG
>NW_022196905.1:239528053-239535364 GCF_008632895.1 Mastomys coucha
AAAAAAAAAAAAACAAGAGATTCTGCATGATATTATGGGAGAATGCAGAAAATGAAACAAGAAAATATCTGATAATTATAGTGGGAAGTTTTAAACAACTTGATGTAGGTTAGCAGATCATACATGGAAAAAAGCATGAATTGTCCTGGTAGTTAGGAGCTGTAGAAGCGATAACACAGACTTTATCTCTTTGTCCCAATAGGAGAGAAAAATAAACTGTTGGTGCTATTCTCAGCCTGTGGCTTTTAACTTATAAAAGTTACAAATCTCTAATATTGGAAAAGATCATTATAAGAATGACAAGTTAGTCACTCTAAAGCATTTTGTTTCTTTGAACACTAGGTCTCACTGTATAACCTGGGGTTTCTTAGAAGCTTCCATGTAGACTTGGTCTTAAACTCATAGAGTTTCATGTGCTTCTCTCTTATAAGTGTTGTCCTTAAAACATGTGAATACATACCTACACAAAAATAAATCTTTAAAAAATTTAATTACCCAAACCTAAGAGACAGGTAGCATTGAGGAAGAGGGGTTGTTTTCTGGCTCTTCCCTTTGACGTATTACATTGAGTGGCATCTATCAGGCATAGGCTTATTCCCTAACCATGGACAGAAAATAGAAAAAAATAGGACATGGCAACAAAGTAGGATTGTCTGTCAGCCACAGATCAGTCTTAGGTTAACACAGTGAGGTTAAAGTGAGACTCTACATCCTTGTAGGCTCCCTCACATCATCCTTTATATTATCACACAAAAAATTAAAATGGTCTTTTCCAATATTAGAGATTTGTAGAGGAATATTAAATAGGACAAGGTACAGAAGGAAAAGGTGAAAATCATACGGTAATTGGCAAAGACTCCAAGATTGGAAAGAAGCCATTTGACAGTAAAGGATGATGAGAAACAAAAGGTACTAGTGTCAATTTGTTGATAATTTAAGTGGGTAGAGAAGATAAATTATTGTTAATACAAATGTAAACAGTAAATTAATCTGATGGCTGTATTTATTTACCTTATGCTAATCCCCAACAAATTCACAGAGAAACCAAGATTTATTTAAAACTGCACCTTAATAGCTGAGCAGATAAATAGTGTACTTTAAACTTCTATGCTAATATGAATAGCTCCCAGCCCAGCTCAGCCCATGATACTTGCAGATTATTCTTGGTCTGGCTCTTTGGACCACTACCTCATGGCTTCATTTCCTCAGTCCTCCCTGTGTATTTGCTACTCCCTCTCTTCTTGTTGACAACAGGGTGTCCCACCCTATTCTCTATTCTATCCAGCCATTGGGAGGTCAGCATATTGACAAGGTAGATAATAATTGGTAAGAACTCTTTATACAAACTTGAGCTGGTGAGTCTTGATATAGGAATTATAATTGAGTCTCTGGACTGAAACAAGATATTAGGGCAGAGAAATCAGCATGTGAATAATATAATTGTAAACTTTGTATACTGTAATAAACATTATGCTGACAAAGTACAGAAATTTTTTCATCTGAGCATATTTAGGTAAAAAAAAAGAATTACAGGAAGTTAATATAAATCACATTTATTTTAATGAGAGGATGCATCTATGCAGTATTAGATCTAGATTGGATGTATGGGTGAAGATAATTGGTAAAAAAACAAAGAGGGAAATAAAGCAGAGAAACTGATATACAAGTGTGTTAAAAAGACTGTATAAAGAAGTGATTCTCTATCTGTGGGTAAAGACCCTTTTATGGGTAGAATGACTCATTAACATGGATTACCTATGACTATCAAAAAACACAGATATGTATATCTTGATTCATAAGAGCAGCAAGATTAAAGTGATGAATTAGCAACAAAAATAATTTTATGGTTGGGGGTTACCACAACATGAATAACTGGGTTATGGGTCACAAGATTAGGAAAGATGAGAACCACTGGTCTAAAAGAATATGAAAGCCAAACATAATCTTTAAAAAAACAATGTTGTTTAGGAGACAATAAGATATAAAAATCTGCAGTCATCACAGGTTAGAGCTGATATTATAATGATTATGACAAAAGAATAGCTTGACATGGAGATTTGAAGAATGAGATAGCATAATTGACATGAATATACTGTAATGAGCTCTATGTTGTCTGTTTACATCTCCTCAGAAAGATTTAATAAGAGTCCTCAAAATAATATTATCTTTATTTTTCTTCCTCTAGTAAATATTCATGTGTCTAATTTTTAAGATTATTATTATTAATAATATTTCTTTTGTCATTTTTGGTGTTGGTGGTACTGGTGGTGTGTTTGTGTGTGGGGTTTGACAAAAGGCTACAGAAAAAAGTTAAAATGACACTTAAGCTCCATGTTTATTGAGAAAACATTCTTAAAATTTTTATGTCAGATTGCCATATGTTTCTAGATATTTCCTGAGATTGCCCTCCATCCTCACAGATTCAAGTTGTGTCTTCTAGTACTTTTTCTTTCTGTCCTCCCCACATCTAATCACTCCTGTTCCTGTTATCACACCCTCCCCCAAACAGACTCAAAGTCCTGTCAACCCACTGTATGTATTCTCCCAAGAATCTATGAGAAAGAGCCTTGCTAAGACTTCTAGCAATGGAGAATATGGAGCCTGAACAAGTCCTCTTCTCTATCTAATCAGGCAAGATTTTCAATAGATGGACTGGACCATCAATGTAGCCACAAAATTTTGGGCCTACAATTTATTCTGCCTAAAAGATGTGCAAAGGTAAATAAAGATGGAGCAAAAATTGTAAGAGTGGCTAACCCATGATGGATCCAGCTTGAGACCATGAGAATGATTCCAGCCCTGCCATGACACTATTAATGATATTCTGCTATATTTAGAAATAGGAACCTATTATAATTGTCTTCAGAGAGGCTTCTCCCAGCAACTGATGGAAAATGATGTGAAAGACCCACAGCTAAACATAAGGCAGAGTTTGGGGAATCTTTCAGAAGGTGGAAAGGAAAGATTGCAGGTGCTAGAGAGGTCAAAGACATCACAAGAAAACCTAAAGAATCATCTAACCTGGAGCTATGGGGGGGCTACGGAGACTAGGCAGCTAATGAGAGAGGATGCATGGGATTGACCTAGGCTCTCTGCATGTATATAAGAGTTGTATAGCTTGTTCTTCATCTCGGACTCCTTACAGTGGGAGAGAGGCTGTCTTGGACTATGTTGCTTGCCTTTGGATCCCTTTACCTATCCCTACAAGAGCAATGACAGGGAATGTAGTAATAAATGGAAAATTAAGATATTACATATCACATATTTGGAGATTCCATAGTAAAAACAACAACAATAAGAACTATAATACCTTGAGATTCACAGCCCTCCATATCAGGAAAAAAGTATATATATGATGAAGTGTAATTGATGAAGACACCTCTGACATTAACTACAGGTCTGCATACACATGGCACACCCACACATATACATGGTCCTTCCCCCTCCCCCTGCACACAAATGTATACACATGCACACACATATACTTGCTTAAATACATAGTCACAAAAAAGGCAAAGATTTTTTAAAGGAGCAATGTAAAGAATGTTGTAGAAAAATTGTTACATTGCAATAATGTTTTTAGCAAACAGGTTCAACCTAAAACAATAAAGCAAATTAAAAAGTTCTTCAAGATGGGTGTAACTTTCTCTTAAGAGGGGAATTGTAGCAATAAGGAGCCATCTACTCCAAATTATAAAGCCCTGAGCAATTTGTACTTGAATACTAGTATTACTATGATAGTTAACTACTTCCAAAATTATTTTTTTAAGAGTCAGAAATTAGCTGGCCAGTGGTGCACACCTTTAATCCCAGCACTCGGGAGGCAGAGGCAGTCAGATTTCTGAGTTTGAGGCCAGTCTAGTCTACAGAGTGAGTTCCAGAGTCAGAAACTGTGTAAAGAAGTGATTGAAGAAAGAATGATATTTCTTCTGAGAATTGCATCTGATCAGTTGATGCAATCGTTTTACATTTATTCTTTATGGCATTTCAGAAACTATAGGAGTACTTCCCTAGTTCTAAGACACTTTGAGCAATTCTTTTTTTCCCCTACTGGTATATTTAAAATTTTGGATTTTTATGGATTGGCCTTTCAGAATTGCATAGATGTACCTAAAAGACCTGGGTAGTTCAGATCTGAGCTCTAGTGTTCAAAAAACACAGGGGGGCCTGGGCTGTGGCCCAGGGCTGCCTGGCTGTGGTTCTCTCTCCCAGGTGGCAAGGGGCCTGCTGCTGAGGCCCAGGCCTCTCTCTCTACTCCGGGGCTGACATGTTTGCTGCATGGTGCCTTAATTAAAAAGTAGACAACGTATGAATGAGTTATTTTATTGTAGGAAGGAGAAATATGCTAGTTGAGTAGAGAGAAGGAAAGGAGAGGAAGGAGAGAGAGAGAGAGAAAGGAAGGAGGAGAAAGGCAGAGAAGAGAACAAAGAGCAGAGGGGAAAGAGAGAGCAAGAGGGCAAGGGGAAGTAAGAGCGAGAGGGGTAAGGGTAAGAGAGGAGTAGGAGAAGAAGAGCGTCAGGAGGGGCAAACCACCCCTTTTATTGTATGGGGCGTGGCATGCCTGGCCTGTGGTCAGATGACTGTGTGTAAGGTCCAGCTGGAATGCTGGGAGTTTGAGGCAGTGTCTGCCTGATAGACACACATCTCCTGCAGGGACAGCTGTGAGGGGTCTGGGCTGAAATCTGAGCCACTGGTGTCAGGAGTAATTCACCAAATGCCTACTGTCCCTCTTGAGCAGATGCTCAGTGGGTCTCCGGGGTTCCGAGGTGTCTGCTCTACTGGACTCTGGCTGTCAGAACTGCTCACTGCCCCACACTCTAGTACTTGCTTAGATGTGATATTTAGATAAATCAAAGTCCTTGAGTAGGTTTCCATATTTGTGGCGTTGGTACAGATATCTGTATCAATCTTGTAGTTCCATTAAACTATCTATATCAGGAGTCAGGAGGGATCATATAACTCAACATGCTTTTTGCACTTCTTTTAATGTGTGTATTTTTCTTCAATGCCTATGGTTTCAAAAAGAATGATTGTCTTTCAGATTAGTGTTTTGTTGTTATTCTAAGTCAATAGTTGTATAGCTCTAGGAAAAAATTCAGTTCAGTATCTGTATTATTAACTCCCATGTTTCATGTTTATTTTTCTAAAACAATTAATTTCAGTGTTACATTTTTCATACCTTATCGCTGTTATTTCCTATAACTCGCTGAGTATTTTTTCAAAGTATTATTTAGAAATACTCTGTACAAAACACATTTCTTTTTTTATTAGATTTTTTCTTTATTTACAATATCTCCTTTCCCAGGTTCCACTCCAAAAGAAAAAAGAAAAATAAAATAAAATAAGAAAAAAAACCCAAAAATTAAACAATTCCCTGTTCCCTTCCCTCTCCCCCTGCTCACCACCCAACCCTCTTCCACTTCCTGGCCCTAGCATTCCCCTACACTGGGGCATAGAACCTTCACAGGACCAAGGTCCTCTCCTCCCATTGATGACCAACTTGGCCATCCTCTGCTATACATATGCTGCTGGACCCACGAGTTCCCACATGTGTACTCTTGGTTGAAGTTTTTTTCCCTGGGAGTTTTGAGGGTACTAGTTAATTCATATTGTTGTTCATGCTAAGGGGCTGCAAACCCTTCAGCTCCTTGCATCCTTTCTCTAGCTTCTTCAATGGGGACCCTGTACTGAGTCCAATGGATGGCTGTGAGCCTCTACTTCTGTATAGTCAGGTACTGTCAGAGCCTCTCATGAGATAGCTATCTCAGGCTCCTGTCAGCCAGCACTTGCTGATATCCACAATAGTGTCTGGATTTGATGATTGAATATGGGAAGGATTCTCAGGTGGAGCAGTCTCTGGATTGTTCTTCCTTCAGTCTCTGCTCCATAGTTTGTCTCGGAAACTCCTTCCATGGGTATTTTGTTCCCCTCTTTAAAAAGGAATGAAGTATCCACACTTTGGTCTTCCTTCTTCTTGAGTTTCTTGTGGTTTGAGCATTGTATTTTTTGTATTCCAATCTTCTAGGCTAATCTCCACTTATCAGAGAATGCATACCATGTGTGTTCTTTTGTGACTAGGTTACCTCACTCAGGATGATATTCTCCAGGTCTATCCATTTCCCCCCCAAAATTCATAAATTTATTGTTTTTAATAGCTGAGTAGTACTCCATTGTGTAGATGCACCACATTTTCTGTATCCATTCTTCTGTTGAGGGACATCTGGTTTGTTTCCAGTTTCTGGCTCTTATAAATAAGGCTGCTATGAACATAGTGGAGCATGTGTCCTTATTACATGTTGGAGTATCTTTTGGGTATATGCCAAGGAGTGGTATAGCTGGGTCCTCTGGTAGTACTATGTTCAGTTTTCAAAGGAACAGACAAACTGATTTCCAGAGTGGTTGTGCCAGCTTGCAATTCCACCAGCAATGAAGGAGTGTTCCTCTTTCTCCACAACCTAGCCAGCATCTGCTGTCACCGGAGTTTTTATCCTAGCCATTCTGATTGGTGTGAGGTGGAATCTCAGGGTTGTTTTGATTTGCATTTCCCTGATGACTAAGGATGTTGAACATTTCTTAGGTGCTTCTCAGTCATTCAGTATTCCTCAGTTGAGAATTCTTTGTTTAGTTCCGTACCCCATTTTTAATTGGGTTATTTGTTTCTCTGGAGTCTAACTTCTTAAGTTCTTTGTATATATTGGATATTAGCCCTCTATCAGATATAGAATTGGGAAAGATCTTTCCCCAATTTGTTGGTTGCTGTTTTGTCCTATTGACAGTATCTTTTGCCTTACAGAAGCTCTGCAATTTTATGAAGTCCCATTTGTCAATTCTTGATCTTAGAGCAGAAGCTATTGGTATTCTGTTCAGGAAAATTTCCCTTGTGCCTATGTGCTCGAGGTTCTACCCCACTTTCTGTTCTATTAGTTTGAGTGTATCTGGTTTTATGTGGAGGTCCTCTATCCACTTGGACTTGAGCTTTGTATAAGGAGAAAGGAATGGATCAATTTGCCTTCTTCTACATAACCGCCAGTTGAGCCAGCACCATTTATTGAAAATGCTGTCTTTGTTCCACTGGATGGTTTCAGCTCCTTTTTTCAAGATCAAGTGGCCATAGGATTGTGGGTTCATTTCTGGGTCTTCAGTTCTCTTCCACTGATCTACCTGCCTGTCGTTTAACCAATACCATGCAGTTTTTATCCCAATTGCTTTGTAGTACACCTTAAAGTCTGGGATGGTGATTCCTCCAGAGGTTCCTTTACTGTTGAGAATAATTTTGGCTATCTTGTTTTTTTTTTTTTTTTTTTTTTTTTT
>NW_022196905.1:239535407-239541418 GCF_008632895.1 Mastomys coucha
AATTTTGATGGGGATTGCATTGAATCTGTAGATTGCTTTTGGCAAGATGGCCATTTTTACTATATTAAACCTGCCAATCCACAAGCATGGGAGATCTTTCCATCTTCTGAGATCTTCAATTCCTTTCTTCAGAGACTTGAAGTTTTGTCAAACAGATCTTTTACTTGCTTAGTTAGAGTCACACCAAGGTATTTTATATTATTTTTGACTATTGTCAAGGGTGTTATTTCCCTAATTTCTTTCTCAGCCTGTTTATCCTTTGTGTAGAGGAAGGCCACTGCTATGCCTGAGTTAATTTTATATCCAGCTACTTTGCTGAAGTTGTTTATCAGGTTTAGGAGCTCTCTGGTGGAATTTTGGGGGTCACTTAAGTATACTCTCATATCATCAGCAAATAGGGATAATTTGACTTTTTCCTTTCCAATTCGTATCCCTTTGATCTCCTTTTGTTGTCTAATTGTTCTGGCTAAGACTTCAAGTTCAATATTGAGTAGGTAGGGAGAGACTGGGCAGCCTTGTTTAGTCCCTGATTTTAGTGGGATTTCAGAAGATTGAAAAATCTCCCATGCTCATGGATAAGTAGGATTAACATAGTGAAAATGACCATCTTACCAAAATTAATCTACACATTCAATTCAGTCCCAATCAAAATTCCAACACAATTTTTTAATGAACTATAAAGAGCATTTTTCAGCTTCATATTGAAAACAAAACAAAACAAAACAAAAACAATAGCAAAAAACAAAACCAGGAAAATAATCTTGAACATGAAAGACCATGTGGGAGATTCAACATCCTTGACCTCAGACTGTACTATGGAGCAATAGTGATAAAAGTGCACTGTATTCATATCGAAACAATCATATTGATCAATGGAATAGAATCAAAGACCCAGAAACAAACACACACATCTATTGTCACTTGAATTTTGACAAAGAAACCAAAACCATGCAATGGAAAAAGCATTTTCAACAAATGGTGCTGTTCTAACCAGATGTCTACATGTCGAAGAATGCAAATAGATCCATACTTATCACCCTGAGCAAAACTAAAGTACAAGTGGATCAAGGACATTAACATAAAATTAGATAGACTAAATGTAATAGAAAAGAAACTAGGAAATACCCTTGAAGGCATTATTAGTACAGGAGGCAGTTTTCTGAAGAGAACACCATTGGTTCAAGCTCTAAGATCAACAATTGATAAATGGTACCACATGAAATTGAAAAGCTTGATAAGAATAAGAACACTGTCAATTGGACAAAACAGCAGGCTACAGATTGGGAAAAAAAATCTTCTCTAACACTTCTTCTGACAGGGGGCTAATATACAAAATTTATGAAGAAACCCAAAAGCTAAACTCCAACAACTCAAATAACCCAGTTAAAAAAGTGGGTACAGAGCTAAACAGAATTCTCAACAGAGGAGTCTCTAATGGCCTAGAAGCAATTAAAGAAATGCTCAACTTCCTTGGCCATCAGGGAAATGCAAATCAAAGGCACCCTGAGATTCTATCTTACATTCTTCAGAATGGTTAAGATGAAAAACTCAAAGAAAAGCACATGCTGGCCAGGAGCTTGAGAAAGGCTAACACTCCTCCATTGCTTATGGGATTAAAAACATGTACAACCACTTTGAAAAGAAATCTGACTGTTTCTAAGAAAAGTGATATTTGAAATATCCAATTTAAAGAGATTTTTTGTTAAATTTTCATAATCTGATTACACATCACAGTTCTTAGATTGGAGGAACAAACAAATCCAAGAAAATATATCATGATAGTACCACAGCTTTCCCACAGATTGTAACTCAGTTCAAAATATGAGGCTCAGATTCCAAGGGTCTCCTATAGTGACTAAGTTTTCTATTGGAGATTAGAGAGACTAAAGCTTATTTATGAGGGGGTTAGAGGAAGAGAGAGATCTCAGTGCAAACTAAGGGTATTTACTAATCCTGTGGAAGACTACTGTTCCATTTCTGTGCATTCTTTCCTGTCAATCAGGACAGGAGGCTTACAACAACCTGTAAAACCTCAGGTACAGGTGATCTGCAGTTCTCATTAAGGACAGGCACACAATCAGGCACAGGTACACACACATAAATAAACACTAAATCATTTCTTTTTCTTTTTTTCTTTTTTAAAGTTGTTCTTTTTTATTAGATATTTTCTTTATTTACATTTCAATTTTTATCTCCTTTCCTCATTTCCCCTCTGAAAACGCCATTCCCTCTCCCCTCCCCACCTGCTCACCAACCCTGCTTTCTGGCCCTGGCACTTCCCTATACTGGGGCATAGACCCTTCACAGGACCAAGGTCCTCTCCTCACATTGATGACTAACAAGGCCATCCTCTGCTGCATATGCGGCTGAACCCATGAGTCCCTCCATGTGTACTCTTTGGTTGGTTGTTTAGTCCCTGGAAGCTCTGTGGGTATTGGTTGGTTCGTATTGTTGTTCCTCCTATGGGGCTGCAAACCCCTTAAGCTCCTTGGGTCTTTTCTCTAGCTCCTTCATTGTGGATCCTGTGCTCAGCCCAATGGTTGGCTGTGAGCATCCACCTCTGTATTTGTCAGGCATTGGTAGAGCCTCTCAGGAGACAGCTATATCGGGCTTCTGTCAACAAGCACTTGTTGGCAAAGTCTCACTGTATTACCTGAGTTGGCTAGGGAATTTGTATATAAAGTAGCCTGGTCTTGAACTCATAGAGAACCTCTGCCTGCTAGGTGCTGGGCTTAAAAACATGCACCAGCATGCCTTATATTCCCAAATAAAGTAAATTTAAAAAAAAAAAAGGTTCTCCCACAACTAAGGTTCAGGAAATGTTGAAGAAAAGGGGACAAAAATGTAAAATCCAAAGGATCAGGGAATTTGCTGTGGGATTGTGTCTTCTAGTCATATAAGAAGTTATAACCATGCAGTTTCACTAATATGACTGCCCTAATGTGAGTTAAACAAGGAAGACACCAAAAGACATGTTAAATTAGAAGTGAAAGCCCATAAGGACTTAATTCTACACAAAGAATGATAGACAACTCAGGGAGCAGGGAGCAGGAAAACAGGGCAAGAGCAGACCAATAAGTTGTGCAGGGTCAAGTAGTCTCACCCGAAACCATAAAAGGAACATTATACATTCTATACAGGTTATATTTAGGAAAATATATGCATATACAGATGTGTATACAAGAATAATTAGTGAAAAGATAGACTATGGATTTTACAGAGAATAGGGAGGGGCATATTGGAGGCTTTAGAGAGATGAGAAGGGAAAAATGTAATTATATAATAATCTCAAAAAGGAAAACCTAAATTTATATTATTATTATTATTATTATTATTATTATTATTATTATTATTATTTCTTCAAAATTATTCTCATTCTCTTGCCTCCATTTCCACTAGCTGAGAGCTTTATTAATGAAAAATACTTCCTGGAGCATGCAGGATGGAGAGTTGGGTACTAAATCAGGACTTTCAAAATGTTCCCAAAGGAAACCAGAAACACAGGAAGGTCCGAGGTCTCTGTGCCACTTGCTGTCTTCCTGCACTGTCTTTTGAGCTTCTGTGCTGTCTTTGAGTCACCCGGTAGAAATAACTTCCACTATTATACAGCATTTTCTGCTCAAGGATCATTTGGTACCAAATTTAAATCTGTCTCTTTGCTGCTGCCTACACATTAGGTCAAAATAAGATCACACTGACAGTTTTACAATGTGCATAGAACTTGACATTTTCTGAGACTCGTCTAAATTTTAAAATTCAGAGAAAATCAAAAAGAAAGGCTGTCACATAGTGATCTTTAAAACAAGAGAGACCCCCACTGACAAGCAAAAGATGAAGCCCCACTTTTTAAAAGGAGAAATAATTGAAGTAATGAAATCATCAGCTAGATTTTTTTGCCAATAGATTGTTTCCCCTTAATTACTTTAATTATTTTTCTAACATTATAAAAGTATGTAATTTTATTATTATTGATGATGATGATGATGATGATGATGATAATAATAATAATAATAATAATAATAATAATGATAAATGAGCCACTTGAAATATTTGTCGGTCCTTGAATTAAAATACAGTAAAGTCTTTATTGTTCTTATTTGTATGAAGGTGATTTTGTTATTACTGTCAATTCCCTTTTTGATCCTGCATAACCAACACAATATTCTAGAATCTTCCAAGTGAGCTTTTCTCTTTTGTAAGAGTTCAGCAGTCTTTTGCTGACTGTATACTGATTTAGCAGATATTCTTCAAACTTATTACATATCATCATTTCACATCACTTCTTAGTGTCTCTATTTAATTTCAAAACATGTATTCTTTTCAGGGACAAATCCAAAGTCATTTATATAACTGGACATGTTCTTAGATGTGTTTATACACATACACACACACACACACACACACACACACATATATATATATACACATATATATCAATAGATAGATAGATAGATAGATAGATAGATAGATAGATAGATAGGTATATATAGATATCTTATGAACCTCAGTTAAATTCATTGTAAAATACATCACCAACATTTATTATGTTCCTAGTTTATACAGTTTTAGATAGCAGTTACTCTTTTTAACAAATTCATGGTTTATTAATTAATAAATACATGATTTAGTGTAATGTCATGTAGATGGGAAAGAGGAAGCAGTGGATGCCTGACTTTCTGAATTTCAATCACAAGAAAATAAAACTCCATATAGTATGAAAAACAATATTGTGTTTACATATTTGTACATAGTACTCTATTTATAATATACATATAACCTACTATATATTAAATTACAATATTTAGTATTACTAAATGAAAAGTTCACAATGAGCAGTATGCAAATGTTAATTACTTGAATTATTTAAAATGCCTTACTTAAAAATACTACTTTTACTATTCCATTTGTCAGACAAAGAAGCAGAATTCAAGAACGAAGTCCTTCTTTTCCAACATCACTTCCATAAGAGGTAGTATTATTGTTCTACATGTTTTACAACAGGCTGACATCCTATATTTCCCTCTCGATTCTTTTTTGCAGGCACATCACTGAGATTTTGTTTCTCATGTAAATAGACCACATTAGTTCCATAGGACTCTAATTACCAATCTGACCCACTTGCATTGACCAGCTTGATAGGAAACAGCTAAGACTCTACACAAGTTAGAAAATAGGTTATTAATAAGTATAGTTTTCTGTCACGAGGCTTCTAATTTGATTCTTACATTTCTGTGATACTGAATGTTGTCTCTTTCTTTATTATTCTTTTATGTCATATTGCTCTAAACTGTCAGGAGTATTGCACTGTTAAAAATATCCTATGAATTGAACATGTTTTTCCCTAAACTTACAACAGGCCGTGTTTTGATTAAATCATAATATGCCAAAAATATATGTAGAAATGTATATATTTTTAGGTAATTAACAGTTGGAATTAGAGATGAATGGCACTTCCTCCCCCTTACCAGTTGCTTGGTGATTATAACTATATTTATGTCCAGGCCAATTTTTATCATCAGCCTTTCTTGTAGACACTTAAAGCCACTTCACTTCAGCTGCTGCAATTCATCTGACTTTATATAGGGAAATAACTGAGTTGAAGTCAGACCAGGAAAATGCTTCCATTCAGGAGTCCCAGGCCCTGGTGGCATTCATCACACCAGTGGAATTCACTTACTGTAACAGTAGTTGATCCAAAAGATTAAATAAAAGTCTGTACTTTCTCTTACTAGAGAACACCTTCAAAGTGTGTTGCTTTTAATAGTTCTCATTTCACGCCATACCTTATTATATTCTTCAGCAATGATACTAGCCTACATTCAACTGGACATCCTCAAATGCAAAGACCACATAATCCATACCAGGGTTGAAATGAAGCCTGAACCTCTGTGTTTCACGTAAGAAATCATGACTACTTTACTTCCAAAGTGCAATCTCTGTATTGAAATGTAGTTTCGTTTTGCTTTTTGTTTTTTGTTTGTTTGTTTGTTCTTTTGTTGTTTTTTGTTGTT
>NW_022196905.1:239541428-239580474 GCF_008632895.1 Mastomys coucha
TTCAGCAATGAACGCATTCCCAACAAATCCTAATAATCCTGTGTTCCTCTTTCATGTTGGAAAAACAAGAGAACATATGTGGTTTAGTAATTAATTTTTAAGTTTGGAAGGAGTATAAGATATCTACATGGCTGGAATTGTTTCACTCAGAGAGAGATAATTTGACTCTGGCATCAAATAGAAAAATTTTCTCAGACAAATATCATGTAGACTTTCCCATAACTTCCCCAATGTTTTTATGATTCCACAGTCTTATATTTCAGTATTTCATTCATTTTGTGAATGCTTTTGCATGCAGTGTTAACATATTACCCAATTTCTTTCTTCTCTTTGTGGACAGGTAACTTTTCAACATAGACTGAAAGGAGTGTCATTTTGTTGTATTTATTTTTTATTATTTATTTTATTATTTTTTTATTTATATTTCGAATGCTATCACCCTTGACAGTAAAAACCCCTGTGCCCTCATCAATGCTCCCTGCTTCTATGAGAGTGTTCCCTCCCCCTCCCCCTCACACCAGCCTCAGCACCCTAGCATTCCCCTAAACTAGAGTATGGAGCCTCCACAGCACCAAAGGGCTCCACTCCCCTTCATGACAGATAAGGCAGTCCTCTGCTACATATGCAGATGGAGTCATGGAGTCATGGGTCCTTCCATGTGTACGCTTTGGTTTGTGGTTTATTCCCAGGTAGCTCTGGGGGTTCTGGTTGGTTGATACTCTATTTCCTGTGGGGTTGTAAACCCCTTCTGCTCCTTCGGTTCTTTCCCTAACTCCTTCATTGGTATCCCTGTACTTAGCCAATGGTTGGCTCCATGCATCTACATCTGTATTGGTGAGGCTCTGATAAAGCCTCTCAGGGGACAGCTATAACAGGCTCCTGTTAACAAGCTCTTCTTGGCATCAGCAATAATGACTGCTGATTGAGACAGTCTCTGGATGGCCTTTCCTTCAGTCACTGTTCCACTCTTTGTCCCTACATTTCCTTTTGTCAGTAAAACTTGTGGATTAGTATTTTTTGAGATGGGTAGGTGGCTCCATCCCTCAACTGGAAACAGTACCTATCCACTGGAAATGGTCTCCACAGGTTCTCTCTCCCCTTTGTTAGATATGTCTGCTAATGTCATCCCTGTTGTGTCCTGGGAACAGCTTGAGTCTCCAGCATCTGGGGCTTTCTGGTGGCTACCTCCAGTTCTCCATCCCTATCTACTACACACCACCTTTCAATTTCCTGACCCTCTGTACTTCTTCTCCATCTCCTCCTACACCTGATCCTAGCCCCCTTTCCCCTCACCCTCTTCTTTTCATCCCAGTTCCCTCTCTCCCTTTACTTCCAGGAGATTATTTTCTTCTACCTTCTTATTAGGACTGAAATAATTATCTACTGCATGTTCTCAGAATCCCTTTCAAGGGTTAACTTATTATATATTCATGATTTATTCACCTGCAGTCTATTTTTAGAAATACCTAAATTAGGCTTGAAGTATAGTTAACACTTTCATATTCTGTACCTCTCTCAAGTAACACATTAAGTTGGAAGAAAAGACAAATGTGTGAAGACCAGAGAAATATAAAGAACCAGTAAATATTCTAGCTCCTATGTGCTCTGTCTGAATTCACGCGCACACACACACACACACACACACACACACACACACACAAACATAGACACACACACACACATGCACACACATAAATGAGAAAAAAAATTTTTTTACTGTGGGTAATCCCATATGATAATCCAGTCAGTCCTCACAATTTGCCACTGAGATAATCATATTAAAGCTCCTTTAGTGACAAGTTACATCTGTTAGGTCCTAACCTCCACAGAAACTATAGAAGGTCATAGATACCTTCATCACCTCTTGCAGCAAGATACAACAGTATGGAAGCCATGCATGAATAATATTACATTCATTTGCTTTAAGTAAGCCCACATGTGTTCTCAATTTAACACTTAAAAAAGTGTTAATTTTGAATATAATTTTAAAATTCAAGCCATAATTCTGAGAAAATTCCACCTGTCTAGAAAGATGTAGCCACTAAAGAGATCTCTATCCTTGGTATGCAGACACAGCTTGCACTGTTGACCGACCATGGGTGTTGGTATTATAAGAGAGAGCATTTAGAAAACAGAAACATCACTTAACCACTCAAAAAATATGTATATTATAATCTGAGATCCTCAAAGCCAAGGTTAGGAGAAGCATTCAGGGAAAAGAAAGTCACAAACAAGAAAGAAAGGAAATAATACAACATGAATGGAGTACATGCTGCTAATTCTTAGAGAAATGGATGGGATCTGGAGAATACCATCCTGAGTGAAGTAACCCAATCACAAAAGAGCGCACATAGTATGCACTTTCTGATAAGTGGATATTACCCCAGAAGATCAGAATAGACAAAGTACAATCCACAAACCACAAGAAACTCAAGAAGAAAGACCAAAGTGTTGATACTTCGTTCCTTCTTAAAAGGGGGAACAAAATACCCATGGAAGGAGTTGCAGAGACAGACAAAGGAGCAGAGACTGAAGGAAGGACAATCCAGAGACTGTTCCACCTGGGAATCCTTCCCATATTCAGTCATCAAATCCAGACACTATTGTGGATGCCAGCAAGTGCTGGCTGACAGGAGCCTGATATAGCTGCCTCCTGAGAGGCCCTGACAGTGCCCAACTAATACAGAAGTAGAGGCTCACAGTCATCCATTGGATTGAGCACAGGGTCCCCAGTGAGGAAGCTAGAGAAAGGACCCATGGAACTGAAGAGTTTGCAGCCCCTTAGCATGAACAACAATATGAACTAACTAGTACCCTCAGAGCTCACAGGGACTAAACCACAAAGCAATGAGTACACATGGTGGGATTAAGGGCTCCAGCAGCATATGTAATAACAGAAGATAGCTTGGTCGGTCATCATGGGCAGGAGAGGCCCTTGGTCCTGTGAAGGTTCTGCCTCCAGTGTAGGGGAATGTCAGGATCAGGAATAGGGAGAGTGTGGGTTGGTGAGCAGGAAGAGGGGGGAAGGAACAGATTTTTTTTTTGGTTGTTATATTTTATTTTATTTTTTTCTTTATTTCAGAGGGGAAACTGGGAAAGAAGATATCATATGACATGTAAATAAAGAAAATATCTAATAAAAAAGAAGAAAAAAACCAGAGGACCAGGTCAGAATATGCCTCAGTTGAACCTCTAAGCAGGAGGAGAAGCAGACATGAATGCCCATTCTGTTAGTTTCTCACAAGAGCAGTTAAAACTACACAAAACTTTACTATTACCTGAAGATGTGCTCTGCTATGACTCTGCCAACGTCACCATTTTTATTCTTCATTCAAGTCCTAGGATTGACTCTGCAATGTAGCATGGACAGGTTCTTCTTTCTCTTCCTCCTCCTCTTCTTTTTCTTTATTCTTTTGTTGGCCTGTAATTTCTTGTAATATTCTGGATAATGAAAGAAGGTATTTTAATTATTTTTCCCCAGTACATACAGGTTTCCATAAGTAGAGTAACCTGAGTAAGATTATCTAAGGAAGTGACCTCTATTACATTCTTCCAGTCACAACTAATACTATTTCTTCATCACACACTGTTTTACATATTTATGCCTTCTCTGGGGAGTCACATGGTCCAACTAAAACAAAAACTGAGCGAGAGAGCTAAGCTAGTATTACTGTCCAAAGAAAAAAGCCCCATCCTTCTGTATTTTGCAGTTTACCCCAGTAAAGTACATTGACTTCAGCAAAATGATTATAGGATGAATGGCTTGAATCTACAGATACAAATACGTTTGTATTCTATGGTTCAATCACATCTAATGTTGCCAGAGAATCTAATATTTGAAACATTATTTTTTAATTTCCTGCCCTATCTTAAATATAAAATTATAAAACTTTCATATCCACTTTGTCTTAAAAAATCCATTGCAGCTGAACCTTTAAAAAATAAATAAAAATAGGGATGGTCTCCTTTAGGAATGAGTACAGGTCCGTAACTCAAAATCTGAGCATGTCAGGTATTCTATTCCTTGACCCATGTGGCATATTTGAGGAACTCTGGAGCACCAGAAATTCCATAGTCACCTTAATGAATGCATACCCTGAGCTGGCCCATAGCTACTTGAGTGTGAGGGAAGGATTGGAAGTAGCCTCATGATTCCTGAATGGCACTCTTCCCACTGCACAGGGCCCAGTACACCTAATTACACCTCACATGCCTCCCAGAAGATGGCAACCCCATAAATCTCTTTGGTGGACTTTCACAACACAAATCAGTCTCAGTTATAATTTCTCCAGCAGGATTTAGAGGCTAGAGCAAAGCCTGCTCTGTAACATTACTATGGAGATAAATTGCTCCGCAAAGAGTTGTGCTGCCTTAAATAGGCCATATCAAAGCACTGAGCTGCACAACAGGAAACACTACAGAGGCAGACCACAAAACCCAAGTAGAATGGGGATGCTAGGAATCAGAAAAATGGGAGCTGATAAAAAATTAGTTGAAAATAGGATAACTACTTCTATGCATCTAATTTGACTTTACTTGCATCTGAGGTAATCTTAAACTCTGTGTTAGCTTTCCTAAATATGCCACTGTTTGTGAAAGATTATTTCACACATCTGTATATCTTTTTTTCTTCAGAGTGTTTAGTTTTGCTAATTTCATAGTGAGGAGAGAATTTGGTTTTAAATTGTTTGTAAAGGCATTTGATGGTGACCATATATTGTTTGTCTATGTACTATCATGAAATAATAGAAAATTGACCAACACCTTTAGTGTCTCTTCATAGAAATGCTTTAAGTCCTTAGAGAATGTGTCTTCTCTCTTCTTTCCAGTTTCTTAAACATCCAATCTCCATAGGCCCTACTGAATTGCAGTATTTTTACCTTTGCATAAAGTATTTCCATATCTTACAATGTCACTTCCATCAATTCCTTATGGCCAGATTTGTTAGTCTTTTTCCTATGCTTCAAGATCAAACACATGGCCCCTTGGTAAAGACTCTGTGAATACCCATCACCCTGTTCACATATTCCATTAGCATATGAAAATATTTTTCTTAACATCATAGCATAGACTTTGAAAACAGAGACTATGTCTGTTTAGTATTTAATTAAACATAGCACACACACATAAACACACACAGAGAGAGAGAGAGAGAGAAAAAGAGAGAGAGAGAGAGGGGTGGATAACAGACATAAATATAATTCTATGCTGATTACTTCCTTCTGAATTTCATTTTCTTTGGCCAGAACACTTCCTGTAATCTAATACCTTTGTAGTTGTTTGATTTCCTTGAATTTAAATGAACAGTACTTCCATCTTTTTTAGGGTAACATAATTTAGAGTGTATTTTGCCAATTCTAATCTTGTTTGCTTTAGGCATCATAAGCTGTCAGAAATAATTTTTAAATAAGGTTTTCTCAATAAATTCTAATACCTTATCAGGGAGATTAAATAAACTTACTATTATCTGAAATAATGATTTCTACTTAGTAAATTTTCAAGTAAAGCTTTCTTATATCCAAACATTTCTTTGGCAATTTGAAACATGTAGAGTGGCTGATATATGATTATGTACAAAGTTATTTATTTCTTCAAGAACAGAAGTGTGAGGGGTTCAATAGAATCTTATTGTAGAACTTGTAGAACTGAGTTTTGAACAGAGTGCTCTGGACATAGGCATTTACCCTCCAGGAAACAAACAGTACAGATTGCCAACAATGAGACTCAGTTCCAGTATTTCAGAAAAGGAGAGCAATTTCCCATGTTTCCATTTATCTTCATGAGTTTCTTTCCATCTCATTAGCTTCTTCATGTCTCCTGGATTCTAGGTAATCCAAAGTTTTGGCCATGGAGCAAGAGGAAATAATTTTTTAACTCAGAACTTCTGTTCATACACACATTCCTTGTTGTATCTCATAAAACCTTTTGCAATGGATTTATGGATTTTTATTAGATATTTTCTTTATTTACATGTAATTTCTTCTTTCCCAGTTTCCCCTCCAAAAAACAAACAAACAAACAAACAAAAACAGCAAGAACAAACCCCTGTTGACTCCCCCCATCCCCATGCCTGTCACCCCACCCTCTCCCACTTTTTGGCCCTGGCATTCCCCTACACTGGGGCATAGAACCTTCACAGGACCGAGGTTCTCTCCTTCTATTTTTTGATCGAATTTGCAATCTTCTACTATACACGTGCTGCCAGAACAATCAGACCCACCATGTGCAGCTGCATGGTATGCACTCTCTGATAAGTGGTTATTAGCTCAGACGTTTGGAATACAGGTAGAACAACCTACAAACCACAAGAAAATCAAGAAGAAGGAAGACCAAAAGGTGGACATTTCATTCCTTCTTAAAAGGGGGAACCAAATACCCATGGAAGGAGTTGCAGAGATTAACTATGGAGCAGAGACTGAAGGAAGGACAAGCGAGCCTAAATATAGCTATCTCCTGAGAGGCTCTGACAGTACCTGACTAATACAGATGTAGAGGCTCACAGACATCCATTGAACTGAGTACACGGTCCCCAGTGAAGGAGTTAGAGAAAGGACCTATGGAGCTGAGGGGTTTGCAGCCCCTTAGGATGAACAACAATATGAACTAACTAGTACCCCCAAAGCTCCCAGGGTCTCAACCACCTACCAAGGGCTGCACTTGGAGGATCTGATTTATCGATGTTTTAACTTATAAATTTACTCCAGATTACTGAACTATTAAAGACTATAGACAGACACTGGCATATCCTTGCATTATTACCACTTGATACAACACCAGTTCATTGATTTGTGCTGAGCAAATCTATTTCCAGTGGATGAAATAATGTAATTCCAAATAGTTATGTTACCATTCACATTTTACTCAATGTTATAGATTTAAGTTAGCATTTTATTGATATTTTATCCTATAACAATTTCATAATTTTTTTAGAATATTCCAATGATTTTCCTTATCTATCCTAATCTTCACCCCAACTCTTTCTATCCCCTTCCAAGGCCCTACAATATGTGATCAAAATTTTCCAAAACAAAAGTATTTTATGTCTTTTTATTTCTTAATACCTACTAGGTAAGTAGTATCACAAATCCTCAGAGTAATCTGTAGAGTTCTTTGCTAACTCCTTGGCCAAGTTCAGGGAGGCTTGGATTTTATATACATTGCATTTTAAACAGAATCCATCATTACCTCTTTGCATGCTCACTGCCTCTCTTAATGAACAGAAAACCCCAGCTAAATAGCAGTAAGCTGCATGAATGACTCTCCTTTGTTGTCATGATAAAAAACCCTGTAAAGTGCAAGTTAAGATGAGAAGGTTAATTTTGGCTCACCCTTCAATGATGCAGTTCATCATGTTGAGAAATATGTGCCTATAGAAGCCTAATGAGGCCACTCATAGTGCATCTAGTCAACAATCAACCTAGTCAATCTAGGTGAAACAACAGGGTACCACTTGTTTTCTATTTTCATGAAAAATAAAATCCAGCTCATGGGATTGTCTACGAGGATTGCAATGATTCTATCTCCCCAAAATCAGATAACTTAAACTGGATAGTTCCAGGAAATTATGCAATGAAGTTGGTCTCCTGATGATTCTAGGTCTTTTTGATACTGATCATAACCATCATGTAATTCACAGAAGGAAGCATAAGACATTACTCACTTGTTTCATGAATTTAAATTTCATCAACATAGTCCATTCAGGACACTTCGATAATCAGCAAAAAGTAGAAACAGTGAAGAGCACCTCCCTGACGTCAGCATTGTGAATGGTGAAAATGTGGTAGGAATATTAAAATGGATTGGGCCTTGTGAACTTGCACAGTGTGGCAGGTGGCCTGCTCCTTGTTACATAGAGTTCTTACAATGGACACAACAAATACACAATATTATTCTCAACGTTAAAGATGAAACTAAGTTGTGTTATACTGAAGATAAACCCACCTATCAAAAAATCAAGAATGATCATGTCCCTGAATTCAAGCTCTATTATTATTGCTCATTGTTTCTGTCCCTTTGCCCACATTAGTCCTAATAACCCTGGCCAAGAAAATTGGAAAAAATAAAGTAGAGTGGTTTTTTATGTTCAGATAGTAGACCTTCCTGGTTCCAAGCAAGATAGGACTCTGTCAATTCCTAAGATTTTGTCTAGATGATTTTCTTAAAAGATTTATTTATTATTTATTTATTATAAGTACACTGTAGCTGTTTTCAGATACACCAGAAGAGAGCGCCAAATCTCATTACTGATGGTTGTGAGCAACCATGTTGTTGCTGGGATTTGAACTCATGTTCCTGGGATTTGAAGAGCAATCGGTGCTCTTACCCGCTGAGCCATCTCTCCAGCCCCAATTTTAATTACTACATAGATACAGAGACCCTAGGCTGAATTACTGAAGTTCTTACAATGTAACCACTGTTTAGTTCAGTGATTATTAATTGAATTATATTTATTCACCAAAGTTAAACACTACCCAAGCATGTCAGAATTGTGCTAGGTCCTGACTTCAATGTATCACTATAAACATATCATAACTGAACTAATGTAAAGGTACTTTTGGGATGGAACCAATGTAGAAATCTAAAAATTAAAATGCCTAATTAGTAGCCAACATTATGAGAGTTTGAATGTGTGAGTATAGCAAAAGAAAAAGTAATAAAATCCACAAGATTAAAATAGAAGCCTGCAATTAGAAGCATTATCTTTATAGAAATAGAAAGACTAAAACAAACAACAAAATAAGCAAAAATCAAAGACAGAGAAAAGGAGAAATATTTATATTATCAACAGCACAGTATATACTTGGTGCTTTTCTACTTCAAGTTTTCAGTTCCTTCTCAGAAAAAAAAAACAAATGAATAAAAATATCAGTGTTTGAATATACTTGCATTAGACAAATCTATGCTGTACTTATATATTAGAAGGGGCAGTACATTCAGAGGAATCAGTCAGGTAGTAGCATACTGATGCCTCTGTGAATTTATTCATTTTCTTCAATTTGACCTTTGATTATACTGCATAATTTTGGCCTGTATATAGAATATAATGTAGCAGTATGAGATTCATATTGTATTTTATATAACTTAGCAGCTTTTTTTTTCTAAATCTCAATCTATGAGAATGAATGGTGAAACTGTAGAAACCTATGTTTCTGACATTGTCTACTGCAAAGGCCTTTTTATTTTGCTGTATCTTAAGCTATAGATACTAGTTTCTGAGTTTAAAAAAATGATCAAGAATAACCTACAAATGAGATTCCTTAGAACAGTATCTATATTTTTCTTTTCTTTTTCTCTAGATTCATCTTTAGTGATGCTTTTATAAATTAAAATATATGTATCTCTAATGGAATGTAATCTTGAGTATTTTCTGAATTCTATTCGCATTCTGATGATATCAATGAGGTTCATGCTTTCTCAAGGCTGCATGCGGTTCCTGGCACTCAAGTATAAGTCTTTTCTTATTCAACCCACAATTATCCTGCTTAGTTTCAGTATCTTTGAAAAGAAGAACATAGTGCTGATGAGCAATTTTCATAAGTTATTTTTCAGGTTACAAAAGTAAAGTGTAAGCTATATGAACAGACATAGAGGGCTCACTCATTTCATGCTTGAAAACTTCATGTTATATTTATGTGATATTTATTAAATTTTATGTATGATGTTTATATTTTATTCCCAAGGAGAGATGATACAGTTACAAAGAAGTCAATTTCTAATTTCATATATGTGTTGCATGAGAAAATAATAACTCAAATATTTATGTTATATAACATTAGCTTTATTGCTCTACATACCCCTCCACTCATCAATAAAAATACATACACATTGCTAGCCGGGCGGTGGTGGTACATGCTTTTAATCCCGGCACTTGGGAGGCAGAGGCAGGAAGATTTCTGAGTTTGAGGCCAGCCTGGTCTACAGAGTGAGTTCCAGGACAGCCAAGGCTACACAGAGAAACCCTATCTCGGAAAAAAAAAAATACACATTGCTTACTGGTAGAGTACAAATATTTTCATTTAATTAGCCCTTGAGGTATTTCATGTACATTTCTCCTTACTTTATTTGTATAATAGGATGAGTCTTTAAGTTAATCAGACAGATACATGAAGTCCAGGAAAGGAAGATAAATATTCTCCATTGCAAACAAAGTGAAACAACAAAGCCGCATTAGCCAAGGAAGACATTTCCTCAAGGTTCTAAATTTCCCTGAAATAAATGGTAGCAAAGCAAAGAACAACACTCAAAACCAGATGGGGAATAAAAGGAGATGATCCTTCATCCAAATTCTTTGCCTGTTTCTTCTAACATGTTTACAGGACAATAAAAAAAGTGACCCTTTGGGTTTACCCATATCTCAGAATACTGAAAATCAAAAAAAAAAAAAAAAAAAAAAAAAAAAAAAAAAAAAAAAAAAAGAAAGTATATGTTCCCAGGCTACACATTTAAATCTCTTTAGTAGGGAAACCATAAATTTGTTAATCTCTAATTTCTTCTTTGCAGCTGCTATATAATGTTATAAAAATGTAAGTAAATATATGTCACAACTTTATATTCTACTTCCCTTATATATGACACTAACTGCCCTTATCCTTAAAAGGATGCTGGAGTTGTAACAGGTACATATACCAACTTAAATAAAAGGTCTATCTTTCTCACTGGTTTGACAACAAATCACATGTAAGCATTTGTCTGTGGAAGCTGGTCAAAGGGAAAAAAGTATCTCAAACAAGACTAAATAACATTTTGAAATATCTGAGAAAAGGATTAGCTTTACAAAGAGCCATTCAAATGTAGAAATAATTTGCTAGTGAGTTATTACTATTCTTCTACTTAATAAATAGACAAATTAGGGTTTTGTGACTGATTTTTCAGGCTCACACACTGATACTGATTGGGAAGCTTGGTTTCTTTTCCTCTGATTTTTCTATTATGTTGTGCTAATGACCAGACGTAGATGAAATTTAAATGTCACATCCCTTCCATGACTCATAAAATACCTTGATAGGTTGATTTACTGTGTGTGTCCCAAAAAAGATTCTATAGCACAATAGACTATAAAATATTCCACTATTAAAAGTGACCCTATGTTCTCTTTTCACAGATGAGGAAATGAAAACTAAGAGGGGAAATTACCGCCAATTGATTATCAACAGAATGTATTGAACTCAGCTCTAACTTTATCAGTTTTTTCTTTAATACTTCATAATGACTTCCCATGGAACTTCAAATATATCCCAACTTTCCACCACTTGAAACCCTTTTTGAAACATTTATGTGACTGGTTTTCATGTGTAATAGGTTTTCAAATTTTCTTCATGTTTCTTTTCTATAAATCATTGATTTTTTGGTATTTGGCTTTTTTCATTTTTAATCACAAATGCATTATATTTCTTACTAAACATACTCACCTTGTTTCCCCTAATACCTACAGACTTTTGTGCAATACCAACATACACTTCTGGTATCATTTTCATTTCATGAAATAGTTCAGATTCCACTTGTCCAACTATGAACCCTGTGAACTACGGCAATGATGGTACAGCCAAGATATGCTCAATGATGCAAAAGTGCCACAAATGTCAGACTAACCAATTATATTTTGATGGAAAGTAAGGCCCTCTCTACAAGTTGAAATCTGTATCTGGCACTACTATCGATGCCAGACACCTGTGAATAGACACACTGTATGTCCTAGGGGAGAGTCATCTGCTATTATTCTGCTAAATGGTCCCATTTATCATTTTACCTGTAGAAGAGCAGATCTCTCTTTTTTAAAATAAATTTAATTTATTCTATGTAGTCACTTTGCATCTGTTCACTGCCCCCATCCTACTCATCCCCTCCACAACCCTCCCCCCACAACCCCCCACCCTTCTCCTCTGAGAGGGTGCCTTCCCCATATCTCCTCACTCTGGCACTTCAAGTCTGAGCTAGGCTAGGTGCTTCCTCTTCCATTGAGACCAGACAAGGCAGCCCAGCTAGAAGAGCATACCCCAAGTACATGCAACAGCTTTTGCGGTAGTCCCTGCTCCAGTTGCTTGGGACCCACATGAAAACGAAGATGATAGTGGTGAGGCAGTCCGGAAGCATCTCCAGCATGAGACAGAGACCCCGACCAAGAAAGGTACCCAAGAATCAATGTGGGTGACCTTAGCCGTGGGTCATCACTATAAGAATCAATGTGGGTGATCACTACACTGGGGATATGGAACCTGAAGTGGCCCCCTCCTATAGCCAGACAGGAAACATAGTGTAGCAATAGAGACACTAACCTTGCAAAACTTTCAACCCAAAATTTATCCAGAGTACAAGAAATACAGGCACAGGGAATAGAGCAGAGATGAGGGAATGTCCAACCAATAACTGGCCCAACTTAAGACCCATCCCATGGGCAAGCACCAATCTGTGCTTACAGACTGGAACATGATATTCTCTGAGAGGCTCCACAAAGCAGCTGACTCAGACAGACACAGACAACCATATCCAAACAGTAGATGGTGTTTGGAGACTCTTATAAAAGAATAGGAAAAAGGATTGCAGGTAGTAAGAAAATAGGAACTCCACAGGAAAATCAACAGTTAACCAACCTGGACCCTTGGGGTTCTCAGAGTCTGAACCATGAACCAAAGAATATACACAGGTTTCACCAAACTGTACTTGTGGGTGGTGAGTAAGCCCAAACTTGAGTTTGTAATAGAGAGACCCTAATAAGAAACATCTCCTTGGTGGTCTTTTGGGGTTCATAAATGTTTCTTGTCACAACACAACAATGTCAACAACAAGAGAGTTAAAAGAGAGTTAAAAAAAAGTAGGGTGCAAAAAGTGGGTGGGGGTGGGGTGGATATGACTCAAAGTCATTAGAAAAATTTCAAAGAATTATTATGAACAGAAAATGTGAAGCTGTTTCATATAAAACATAAATAAATAAAAAGAAAGGAAAGAAATCAACAGTTGGTTGTTATTTTCTTTAGATATCTAATTAAATTACTCCCTGATATCACTTTTAGGAGTGTGTGTGTGTGTGTGTGTGTGTGTGTGTGTGCATGCGTGTGTGTGTTTGTATGTGTGCATTTGTGTGTGTACATCTGAAGATGTTGGAGGAAAAAAGAGATGTTCTCCATGGGGAGCTTAGTTGCAGTAAGACGAGGAAAAATGAGTATTTAAGGAAATGAATATGTTAATTAGCTTGATTCAAATATGCCAGAGTGTATAATTATAACATCAGTGGGTACTTCAAAATTATACATATATGTCCAAAATATAGTTTAAGAAGTTTACAAACAACTTCATCCAAAAAAGTACTAATAATGAGCAATCATCAAAGAAACCTATGTAGTGCAGCAACTTCCCATAGAATGTTTAAATGCTGTCTACTTGACTATCACTACCACAAATGATATTTGAAAAAGGCAGAACAATTTTATTGATGAAGTCTTAGGACAGCAATTCATTATATCTGTTCTCAAGGATTTTTTTAGTTTCAAAAATGTTAGATGGTCAATTTTATATGACTAGATAGCATAGAAATTCTAAAAAGGAAATTTACAATCTTTCTAGAAAAAAAGGATTAATATTCTTTTATTTTTATTTCGTTTTATTAATTTATTCTTCTCGAATATTACACTCCAGCCAGTTTCCCTTCCCTCTTTCCTCTCATGGCACTCCTCACACCCACCTCATTTACTCCTTGTCCTTCTTCATTTACTTCAGCACCGGGGAGGCATTCCAGGGATATCACACAAACAAGACATATAAAGGTGCAGCAAGACTAGGTACCTCATCTCAAATTAAGGCTTGACAAGGCAACCTATTTGGAGAAAAGGGGTCCCAAATCAGGCAAGCATTTCAAGGACAGCCACCCCTTTCTCACTGTCAAGAGTACCACAAGAAGTCCAAACTATACCACCATAGCACATGAGCATATGGCCTAGGTAGGACTCATACAACCTCCCTGATTGTAGGTTTTGTCTCTGAGAGCCCCTATGAGCACAATGTATTTAATGATGGGGATTTTCTTGTGGTATTCCTGACTCCTCTGACTCTTTCCTCCCCCTCTTCTACAAGATTCTCTTAGTTCCTCATAATGTTTGGCTGTGGACCTCTACATCTTCTCCCATTAATTGTTGGGTCTGTTGTAGACAATTATGCTGGCCTCCTTTCCACAAGTATAGCAAAATATTACTAGGAATCATTTCAGTGATTTTTTTTTGTTTTTGCTGCTCTTGTTTATTTCTATTCTAGGTCATCACTCTATCTTGTCTCTGTTTCTTGGCCTGGGTCTTTAGTTGTACCAGTAATCCATTGGTGATCACTCCCACAGTTTTTCCTCCAACTTTGCCCTAGCATATCTTGCAGGCAGGAAAAATTATAAATTGAAAGGTTTGGGACTAGGTTGCTGTCCCAATCCTTCTACTGGAAGTCTTGCCTTATTACAAGAGATAGTCCATTCAGGTTCTTTATTTCCCATTGCTAGGTGTCTTAGCAAGGGTCACCATCATAGAATATTGGGAGTTTCCCTTATACAAGGTTTCTACTTTATCCCTGAGATCCCCCCCGCAATACTGGTTGTCTCTCTCAGTTAATTTGCCCTCCATCTTCCCTACACTTGATCCCTCCATTTCCCTTAGCCACCAGCCCTCATTCTACCTGTGATATCTATTTTATTCCCCTTCCCAGGGAGAATCATGCATTCCTCTTTGAGCCCTTCAAGTTACTTAGATTCTCTGCATTTGTGGATTACAACATTATTTACTATCTTTCACTTTACAGCTAATGCCCACTTATAACTGAGTATATACCATGCTTGCCTTTCTGAGTGTGGGTTACCTTCTGAAGGATTTTTTTCTAGATACACCCATTTGCCTACTAATTTCATGACTTTTTTCTTAAAATCTGAGTAATATTGTATTATCTAAATGTATCAAATTTTCTTTTTCTATTCTCCAGTATCTAGGTTATCTAGGGGTATCTAGGTTGTTTTTTATTAATAAAGCTGCTATGAACATATTTGACCAACTGTCTTTGTTGTAGAATGGAGCATTGTTTGGTTATAGGCTCTAGGATTGAGTTAGTCTAGTCTTGATGTAGATCTATTCCCAGTTGTCTGACAAGCCACCATATATATTTCACAAGTTACTGTACAAGTTTGCATTCTTTAATAATTTTATTATGAGGGAGTGATAAAATTTCTCAGAGACATTTTCAGCATATAATGAAATGATCATGTCTTTTTTTAAACATTCAGTTTGTTTATATAGTGCATAACTTTGACAGATTTTTCTATTTTGGACCATCTTTGTATCTCTCGGATGAAACTTAGTTGATCAAGGGGGATCGTCTTCTTGACTTATTCTTGGCTTTGGTTGGAAAGTATTTTATTGAATATTTTTACATCAATGTTCATGAAGGAAATTGGGTTCTTTCTTTGTTGAATGTTTGTGTGGATTAGGTATTAAGTCAATGTTCTTTTTCTTTCTGTTTTTTGGAATAATTTAAGGAATATTGGCATTAACTCATCTACTGTCTTGCTCTGTATTTTGTTTGTTTACTTGTTTGTTTTGAAACTTTTAATAACCTCTCCTATTTCCTTAGTGTTGATAGGTTTACTTAAGTTATTTATCTGTTCTTTATTTAACTTTGGTAAGTGGTATCTATTAAATAAACTGTAAGCTTTTCTAGGTTTTCTACATTTTGTGGAGTATAAGTTTTTCAACTATGACCTAATGATTCTTTAGATTTTTTTTCAGGGTCTGTTGCTATGTCCCTCTTTTCAATTCTGATTTTGTTAATAAGGATATTCTCACTCCATTTTTTCATTGGTTTGGATGAGCGTTTACTTACCTTTTTGAATTTCTCGAAGAATCAACTCATTGTTTCATTAATTCTTTATATTGTTCTCTTTGTGTCTATCTCATTTAATTCAGCCCTCAATTTGATCATTTCCTACTGTCTACTCCTCTTGGTTGTTCTTGTTCTTTATGTTCTATAACTTCCAAGTGTACTTTTAAGTTGCTAGTATGAGATTTCCCCAATTTATTTGTGTAAGCCGTTAGTGTTCTAAACTTATCAGTTAGGACCACTTGCATTGTATTCTATAAGTCTGGATATATTGTGAATTCATTTTGATTGAATTTTAGGAAGTCTTTAATTTTTTTTTCAAGACAGGGTTTCTCTGTGTAGCCCTGGCTGTCCTGGAACTCACTCTGTAGACCAGGCTGGCCTCGAACTCAGAAATCCGCCTGCCTCTGCCTCCCAAGTGCTGAAATTAAAGCTATGTGCCACCACTGCGTGGCTAATTTTTTTATTCTTTAATTTCTTTATTTCTTTCTTGACCCAGTTATCCTTCAGTTAAGAGTAGACTTGTAGAGTTTCCAGGAGCTTGTAGGCTTTCTTTTGTTTTTGTTGTGGAAATTCACCTTCAATCAGTAGTATTCATAGAGTATAGAGGGTGATTTTAACTTTCCTGTATCTGCTGGGATCTATGTGGTATCCAAGTAGGTGGTCAATTTTGAACAAAGATCCAGAAGTGCTGAGAAGAAAGGATATTATTTTGTGTTTGGATGAAATTTTTGGTAGACATACGTTAGGTCCATTTGAGTCATAATGTTTTAGGTCCATTATTTGTCTGTTTAGGTTTTGTCTGTATGATTTGTTCATTAGTGAGAGCAGGGTATTGAAGTTTCTCAGTCTTAATGTGTAGGGTTCGATGTGTGATTTATGTTTTAGTAATGCTTCCTTTACAAATATGGGTCCCCTTGCATTTGGGGCATAAATATTTATAGTTAAAATGTCATCTTTGTGGGTTTTCCTTAGATGAGTATGAAATAGTCCTTCTTTTTTGATTAATTTTAGTTGGAAGTTTATTATACTCAATGTTAGAATATCTACATTAGCTTCCTTCTTGTGTCCATTTGCATGGAATTTTTTTTCAAACCTTCACTCTGAGGAAATATCTATCTGGATGTTGAGGTACGTTTCTGGTATATAGCAGATGACGGATTTTGTTTTCTCATCTATTCTTTTAATCTTTGACTTATTATTAGAAGATTTAGTCCATTAATATTGAGAGATTTTTGTATTAGATATTTTCTTTATTTACATTTCAAATGATATCCCTTTTCCTGGTTTCCCCTCAAAAAAAATATCCCCCCCAATCCCCTTGCTCATCAACCCACCCTCTCCTGCTTCCTTGCCCTGCTATTCCCCTACACTGGAACAAAGAGCCTTCACAGGACCAAGGGACTCTCCTCCCATTGATGACTGACATATGCAGCTGGGCCCATGAGTCTCACCATGTATACTCTTTGGTTGATGGTTTAGTCCCTGGGAACTCTGAAATTACTGGTTAGGTTGAGAGAAAAAAAAACACATTTTTTATTCGCAAAATTATTTGAAAGGTGAACATTTTTAAATTTCAACAATATTCTTGTTCCCATATAGGGAGGTGTCTTTGAACATTCTAAATGAAATTTGCAGAACAGGGCATTTTCTAAATTGAAGACCTTGAAGACTTGAAGAACTAAGACTTGAAGTGTTTCACTTGGAATCCAATGTAGTAAGTGTTTTATTTCTATATTTCTTCTGCATCTATTAGACTATAGACTGAACCTTCTCATTCTTAGACCACTGGTTACAGTTCTATACTTCTCAGTTCTACTATATATGTCCTATGAATTCCTTCTTAATGATAGTAACCACAGGGAATAGGTAGTTATGATCTTATTGACTGTTCCAGTGAAACTGTCCTTTCACTCCCAATATGACTGCTAGAATTCCTGTCTACCATTGTTAAACTCACTGATTAAAACTCCTTGTACAAAACATGTTCAGGGAACACTGTATTCCAATAATTATGGTGGCCTATGTGTCACCATCATTCTCCACATATTATGTGATCTCTCTATTTGGCCTCTAGGAATGTGATATTTCGTAGACCTATATATAATAAAACCTTAATACCATTGCTTATCTCTCCTAATCAGCAAAGGTATGCCATAATAGTATAGTAAGCTACAAAAACAATTTCTGATTATATTCTCTGTAGGGGGTCTTTGTATAATTGTGTTTTTTTCTGGCTACATTTATATCAGCGGTCTGTTATAGGTTTCCATCTGAAATATTTCATTATATACTTTGCTAACACATTAATACAGTATCAGCTACCTCTCCTTGAAAAACTGAAGCAAGGGTTCTCTGAACCTTTCAAGGACAATTGGTCACAAAAAATAAAGAAATCTTCATGGTGGGACTAATGACTCCAGCAGCATAATATAGCAGAGGATGACCAAGTCGGTCATCAATGGGAGGAGAAGCCCTTGGCCCTGTGAAGGTTCTATGCCCCAGTATAGGGGAATTTCAGGGCCAGTAAGCAGAAGGTGTGGTGGTGAGCTGGGCATGGGAGGGGGAGAAAACAAGTGTTTGTTCTTGTGGTTGTTTTGGGGTTTTATTTTTTGTCTTTTTTTTTTTTGGAGGGGAAACTGGGGAAGGAGATATTGTATGACATGTCAATAAAGAAAATATCTAATAAAAAGGGAAAAAAGAAATCTTAAAAAATATGAGGATTAAATTTGGCCCAAGATAAAAGAAAATGTCAAACACATATGGCTATGCAAATTATGTTGTATATGTCTTTGCATATGCATCTGTGTAGTGTAAAGAGTATGTGTGTTTTAAAGACAATAAAATCCAGTTTCAGGCTATTATAAATAAGGCTGCTATGAACATAGTGGAGCATGTATCCTTATTACATTTTGGAGAATCTTCTGGGTATATTCTGGGAGTGGTATTGCTAGGTCCTCAGGTAGTACTATATCCAATTTTCTGAGGAACTGCCAAAATGATTTCCAGAGTGGTTGTACCAGCTTGCAATCCCAGCAGAAATGAAAGAGTGTTACTCTTTCTCTACAACCACACCAGCATTTGCTGTCACCTGAGTTTTTTATCTTAGCCATTCTGACTGTTATAAGGTGGAATCTCAGGGTTGTTTTGATATCCATTTCCTTCATGACTAAGGATATTGAACATTTCTTTACGTGCTTCTCAGCCATTTGGTATCCCTCAGTTGAGAATATTTTGTTTAGCTCAGGGTTATTTGATTACTGGAGTCTAACTTCTTGAGTTCTTTGTATATATTGGATATTAGCCCTCTATCAGGTGTAGGACTGGTAAGGATCTTTTCACAAACTGTTGGTTGCCATTTATCCTATTGGCAGTGTCCTTTGCCTTGCAGAAGCTTGGCAATTTTATGAGTGGTCCCATTTGTCAATTCTTTGTTGTTGTTGTTGTTGTTGCTTTTTTGAGATAGGGTTTTTCTGTGTAGCTCTGGCTGTCCTGAAACTCACTCAGTAAACCAGGCTGGCCTCGAACTCAGAAATCTGCCTGCCTCTGCCTCCCAAGTGCTGGGATTAAGGGCATGAGCCACCACTGCCCACCCATTTGTCAATTCTTGATCTTAGAGCATCAGCTATTGTTGTTCTGTTCAGGAAATTTTCCCCTGTGTCCATGTCCTCAAGGCTCTTCCCCACTTTCTTTTCTATTAATTTCAGTGTATTTGGTTTTATGTGGAGATCCTTGATTCACTTGGACATGAGCTTTGTACAAAGAGATAAGAATGGATTGATTTGCATTCTTCAACATGCTAATGGCCAATTGAGTTAGCACCATTTGTTGAAAATGCTGCCTTTTTTTCCACTGGATGATTTTAACCTCTTAGTCTAAGATCAAGTGACCATATGTGTGTGGGTTCATTTCTGGGTCTTCAATTCTATTCCATTGATCTACCTACCTTTCACTGTACCAATACCATGCAGTTTATATCACAATTGCTCTGTAGTACATCTTGAGTTCAGGGATGGTAATTCCACCAGAAGTTCTTTTATTGTTGAGAAGAGTTTTCACTATCCTGGGTTTTTTTGTTACTCCAGATGAATTTGCAAATTGTTTTTTTCTAACTCTGTGAAGAATTGAGTTGGAATTTTGATGGGGATTGCTTTGAGCCTGTAGATTGCTTTTGACAAGATGAGCATTTTTACTATATTTATCCTTCCAGTCCATGAGCATGGGAGATCTTAACCAGAAGCCGGAAAGAAGCCAGATGACCCTCAACAGAGGAATGGATAAAAAAATGTGGTACATACACACAATAGAGTACTACTCAGCTACTAAAAACAATGAATTCATTAAATTCATAGGCAAATGGGTGGCACTAGAACATATCATCCTCAGTGAGGTAACCTAATCACAAAAGAACACACATGGCATATACTCACTGAGAAGCGGGTATTAGCCTAGAAGCTCAGAATACTCAAGATACAATTCACAAACCACATGAAGTTCAAGAAGGAATACCAAAGTGTGGATACTTCTATCCTTCTTAGAAGAGGGAACAAAATGCCATATGGAAGGAGTTACAGAGACAAGATATAGCGCAGAAACTGAAGGAATGACCATTCAGAGACTATCCCACCTGGGGATCCATCCCATATATAGTCACCAAACCCAGATACTATTGTGGATGCCAACAAGTGCTTGCTGACAGAAGCCTGATATAGCTGTATCCTGAGAAGCTCTACCAGTGCCTGACAAATACAGAGGTGGAATCTCACAGCCAACCATTGTACTGAGTACAGGACCCTCAATGGAGGAGCTAGAGAAAGAACTCAAGGAGCTGAATGGATATGTAGCACCATAGGAGGAACAATATGAACTAACCAGTACCCCCAGAGCATCCAGGGACCATACCACCAACCAAAGAGTGAGTACACATGGTGGGACTCATGACTCCAGCTGCATATGTAGCGGAGTATAACCTTGTTAGTCATCAATGGGAGGAGTGGTCCTTGGTCCTGTGAAGCCACTATGCCCCAGGGTAGCAGAATGCCAGGGCTAGGAAGAGAGAGTGGTTGGGTTGGTGCACAGGGGTAGGAGGGAAAGAATAGGTGGTTTTCAGAGGGGAAATTAGGAAAAGGAATGACATTTGAAATGTAAATAAAGAAAATACCTAATAAAAAATGAAAAAAAATACACTAAAATTAACCACATTATTCTGTTAAGGAAAGTAAGTATTTATTGCTATAATTGGGCATTGAATGTCAAATGCTAATGTCTTGTTTCTCAGACTGACTCTTATTTGCAGTGTAACCCTCACAGAGATAGGACCTGGATCATTGAGGTCATGTTCCCACAGGATTCTGAGATATCATTCTTTTTCTTTGCTCTGGCTGGAGGAATGATATTTGGCTGTGACACAGATCTTTCCCTTTGTCATCTCTGCTCTCCTTAGAAGTGATCCACTTTAGACACTGCCCTTGAACTTCTGAACACAAAGAGCCATGTCTCTTTGCAAGTTAATCATACTATGGTGTAGTAACATAAAACTACTAGAATTATTTTAATCATAAATAATGTTTCATTATTCCATTCCATCTTCCCAATCATCTTGTAAGTCATTTTTACTGGTATAAAATGAAAAAAATAAAACACAAAAACCTGTGACTTATACATGATTAATTCAAGTTTTTATTTCAGGTTTCTGCCTTGGAACAAATTGAAATCTGAAGGCAAGATCATTGTCAGAATAGTGACTCTACATTGTTTCTGCCTGCCTCAGCTTTGCTAGCTTTTTTTCTCTTTTTTATTGAATATTTATTTTCATTTCAATGAAATGTTTACATTTCAAATATTATCCCTTCTCATCCCCCTCTAGAATCCCTCTATTCCATCCTCCCTCCCCCTGTTTCTATGATGGTGTTCCCCCAACCACCCACCTATTCACATATGATTCTATTTTTTTAACCTTGATCCTTTGAAATGAACTATAGTTCTAGATCTACATGTACAATTTCTGAAATAAAATTCTAAACTCTTCTGAATTTAAATGCAATTTCTTGGATTCAATATGCAATAAGACCCAAATAAAGAATACCCTTTTGCTATTGGAAAGCTGAGTATCAAAAAAAAAAATAGATGATTTGAACTCTGTGTCTTTACTTCTTGATTCTCATGGAATGAGATCTTGTTGTATAACTTCCCTTTATTCTTTGTAAACACACCAGGTGTCAGAAAACAGTTCATGGAGCCACACAAAGATGTTTCAGAAGAGATAGGCATGTAAACCAGAAACATAAATCATTTGTGTAGAAAGAAAATGGCTTTCCTAGTCATTGTCAAGTTTCAATAGACCTTAATTAAAATATATATATATATATATATATATATATATATGTAGTTTTTTGTTTGTATGAAGATTCTTATATGGCACTGCATCTTTCACTATGTTTTATTGGTTTTTCACATGCTAAGTACACAAAGATGAGAATACAGAATTTGAAAATGCCTAAGCAATTCTGTAGATAATACACATATAAACCACAGACTTTTCTCAAGAGAATGCACATATTGCTTCCCAGAGTGTATACAGTAGATTGTTCTTCTTACATTATTTTGTCTCCAAGTACTGTTAGTTATTAACACAGAATTCCTCAATATTCATTAGCTTCTTCATCTGCATATTTATTGAATGTTTTGTGTATATCAGATAGTTTTATCCTAATATTATACTTGCAAGTAATTTAGAGATTACCACTTCTCAATCAATATTCATGTAAAGAAGGAAGAAAACAAATATAGAAACTCATAGAGCACATTCAGAAGTGCCACAAAGAAGACAACACAGTGAATCAAAGCAGATAAGTACAGAGAAAAGAAATTTAAATAAATGAGTAAGATGAGATTAAAGGGAAAGAGCTAATATTCTGTAGTTGCAGAATAACAAGAAAGCACCACCTGGTAAATACAGTTCAGGGTGCTTCATGCAAAGATTGAAGCATCTTCAATTGTCCTGAGCTATGAAAGAACATGGCCTGTATTGCATTTTCAGAAACAAACAAAAAAAATTATTAGTAGCTCCATTGATTGAGGATAAAGTGTAAGGTCTTCGAGAAAAGAGGACATTGGTTCCATAGCATTATATTATACTTGTTTACATCTGTGTAATCTCTTCCCAATGTTCTGAATTCCCACCACTTATTTTACTCAGTAAACTTCATAAAGCAATAACTTTTACAATGGGAAAAGCTACCAATATGCATTTGGAATAAGTCTAAGCAATAAACTTCCTAGTATTGTCAGGGGCATCTCTATATGCATCATTTCTCACATGACCATCTGTCAAGTGAAAATGTGCCAGGCACCATGTAGCTTAGAAAGCAGGATGGGGAAATGAAAATCGACCACGTTGGGAGTTAGAGGCACATTCTACTACCGTTCTGCCACACGCAATGTGTGCTAGTTTTCTTGCCTTCCCTTCACCAGGGTGGTATCCTTTCTAAAATGCAAATGACAATGACGACTCTGGAAAACTCATGTTCTTCAAGGATGATAAGCTAAGCCATAAGAAGACACACTTGTGTTAATGAGTTTCCTGGAAAGCAAAAGCAAAAAGCCAGCAGGGAAATTAAATACAGTACCTGAAAAAGAGAATTTATAATTATATGTAGAATTTATAATATGTAGAATCAAATGAGAAAAACCAGGAGTAAGCTTCAAATTTATGGTCAAGTCCAAAGAACAAGGAGAACAACCATTGCTAATGCCCTTCACCAAATAAAGACAGAGGCTGGTGACTACTTATGGCTTTATTTGCTTAGTGATGATCTGCTTTATATTTAGCATTATGATGGAAGAGTGGTACAGGATGAATATATTTTAATTTATTTTTATTTTTATTTTTAAAAATTTGTGAGTATTTTACCTCCCTGTATGTTTATGCACCACATCAATGAAGGGGCAGTATAGGCTAGAAGTCGGAATCTGATTTCCTAGAATTAGAGTTCTGGACAGTTGTTAGCTACTGCGTAAGTACCAAGAATCTAACCTGGATCCTCTGGAAGAGCAGCTAGTACTCTTAACCACTGATCCATCTCTCTGCAGTCCCTGACACACAATAAACAAATCAACAAATACAAAATATCAACTGATATTTGTTCACAGCCCTGAATAAAGGAAAATCTTTAGCATTTGATGAAGTCTATCTTTTCTAAATCTTCATTTAAAGTATGGAATTATAACACTATAAGTCAGATTTGTCCTTCTCTCTAAAGTTCAGAGGTGTTTTATGACTTCTGTTTGTGACACAAGAAACTTTGTAAATGCCAGAGAAGAACTGAAATAGTTAGTTTCATTAATATCTGAGAACAGATCAGAAAAAGGAAATCTCCAGTGTTTTGTGTAACAGGATGATAAGTCCTCTGCTTCACAACCAACTTGGTGTTTCAAATTCCCCAGAGCTAAGTGTATTGGCCAGAAAAGAATCTCTCAGAAGGGACCTAAATCATTTAAATACACATATGGAACTACATAAAGGATTTCTATATGTTTCCAAAGGATTTATAATCTTCATTTTATTGGCTCAAAATCAGCTCTTTCTATTTTTGCTGTATTTGTAAGCTATGCAGAGCAATGTGAATTGTTTATTCTAAAGTAGAACTAGAATGGTAGGTGGTTTTATTAACATTTGGAAAAGTATTTTTTTTATAAGAAATGAGATGTGAAGGAATAAAATAGTGAAGGAAGCATAGATGAATGAACACATTTTAACAAGAAAATAATCCCAATGCAGGCCAGCCATAAAACATGGCTACTCTTAGTGTTAAGAAATATCTAGCTACAGTAATAGGACTTGTATAATCATCAGAAGTGGTACCGTAAGTAGCAGGATACCAATAATCAGACATATCACATGAATACTATGCCAATTCTTACATTCTCTCTTTTACAAAGGATATCAGCAGAAAGAAATTATTATTAACATTCAATAATAATGTCATATGGTGAATAATTTAAGAAATGCACCTTTTTACTTACATGAGATATATATGCCAGGTGTGAAAATTCCCTTCAAAACATTAAAAGGCTGACTTTAATAACTAGTGAAATTCTCTATGGGTCAGAGAAAGGAAAACATAAAAGGGTGGAATGATGTTAGATGCTCTACTGGCTCAAAGTCTAAGAATGAGTCTAACGCAGAGCCATATTCACAGATGTAGGATACCAGTATTTGAGAATAGAACAAGAGGCCAACTAAGGATTACTAGTTGATGAACAGACTGGATTACACTTAGTTCCAATCATGGGCTCTAGAACAAGCCCTTATATTACAGATAATATGCTGCTTGCTTTTCTACCAAATCGAAGAAAAGATGAATTATAGAGGACTTGTTCTAATATGAGAACCAGGTATTCATAATTCTTCATTCTACCATGCACATTTGCACCAAAGACTTGTGATTTTGTCCACATAAGTCTATTTCTTAAAGTTCTAAGGTCTACATTATTGTGTCATTGCAGATCATACCTGATGTTACATTGTTATATCCTGAGTTTTTATGTAAATGTTTACCTATACTTTGACAGCTACAAGTAGGTGATGAATTGTCTTATGGAACTAAATCATTGTTATACAATTTATTACATAAGGATGAAGAACTCTGGGCCAACAACATAAAGAATGAACTGGGGTACATCAAAGTACAACTTACTTAGGACTCAAAGTATGCTTTAAGGAAATTTCCACAGTTATGCACATTTTATAAGAAAATTTCCCTAGCAGTAATAAAAGCTGCCCTAGGACCCTTGGGAAATAGAACAAAATACATCTTGAATGGTCAGAGCTTTTTCTCTACTACCCCAATGGAGAGTATCAGATACTTTACTTTAGAAGGATTGAAGCATAATGATCTCTTAAAAAGGTATCACAGATAAAAATACCAAAGGGAGACAATAGATTTGTAGAATGAAACTTAGGAATGATAGGTTATTCATAGGAATGTCTAGTTCCAGGAAAGAAGAAATCACAGCTTCATGGTGTGGTTTTCAACTATGCACTATAGTGATTCTCGAACCAGAAAGGCTATGAACCAGTCTCCATTTTTAGTTATGCTGAGTTACATACGTTGTTATTAATAGAAAAATGTGCATACTTGTGAATCCATACACAGATACTCCAATTAGTATATTCTCCATGACTAATATCAATGATACAGTCAGTTGATAGAATTACTCTAATCTCAGAAAGGGACAATTCATGATATGTAATAGATGTTGAACGTCTACTTACAACCTGATCCTGAAATGTAAAATGTTCTTTGCCTTTCAGTCTCCCACCTTCTGTCCAAGTATCTTAGGTGAATATGTTTACTTAAAAAGATAGAGGTGTTTTAGGTAGGCTACAGTATAAACTCAGTGTGTGTTAAAGGTGTGTCTCTTCAAACTTGTAGTAAAATAAATATATCCAATGGATGGTTTTTATACTTGCCTGTCATTTTGTAGTCCTGTTTTATATAGAAAACCCTCTAAAATCAAGGCTAATTAAATGCAGTATTTCTATTTTATTTGTGGAAAGCATGTGCTGCCAGATTTGTTCGACTCTGTGGGGCTGTCTATAATTTCTCACTTAAGAGGGTAATTTATTCATGACACTAATTGATGATGAAGTGATTATTACAGCTACATGGTGTGTCATCCTTTTCAATTTCTGTGTCGGTCTACTCTGAGTTGGTATCTGTCTTTTGTGAATTTCAGTGCCAGTATAATTATATGGCCATATGTAAATCACCCCCATCCAGTTTCTTTGATTTTTGAATGAAAACCAGGAATGGAATTACTGTATAATCATTTTATATACACCACAAATGGATTTTCAGGATTTTCTATAAACTATGAGGTGAAAACTAATTTGAAAGAGCAGTATTAGGACATGTTATGAGAAATTAAGTTTAATGATCAGTTTGGAGCTTTCTAAACTTAAGCCAAATTAAGTCTTTAGCATAATGCATTTATTCCCTTTAATAACCTCTTATTAAGAAACTCTGTAACTTGTCCTTTATTTTATGACAAGATGTTTGAAAGGTTGATTTGAATGAGTCATAGTCATAATTATTAGGAAGTATAAAAAGATAATAGATTCTGAAACTTCATTTTCTTCTTTAAGGTCTTAAAATACAAGCATGAACCCTGTTCTGTTGAATTTCAGTCTCCTGAGTGTCTGCCTTTAGATCAACCTGAACTCAAAGGTGAAGAAAATATGAGAGCCTATACTAAAGCACTTAATTTATTTTTATAATGTGTAGATCATTTAGTAAATACTTAATGTAGAAGTATGGCTTATGTCTTCCACTTTTACAGTTCTCTGGGGAAAATGATAACCAATACAGTAATAAAACAAGAGCATGCCTTTCAGGAGAATGGGTGGCTTCTGTGTGGATGAACAGTGTACTTCTTGATTAGGAGTGCATCCTTTTTCTTAACATCAACATCTACTTGTAGAATGTTATAGAGTTATGTAATACAATTCAGAGATATAATGTACCTCTGTATTTGTTTTACATCTGTGTCCTGTCGTACTCCACAGCCTGCTGTATTATTGGCTTGGCTTTGGTGGTCCTACTTTTGTAAGATATTCCACGTTCATTAGCCTACAAAAAATGCCTTAAATATATATTTGATGATGTCCCTGACCTGTGATTAAACCTTTAGTTGTTTCTCATGACATTAAATATAGAATTAAATACTGTAAATGATCATCCGGGCCAAGTCCTTCTATTTGCAGTCATACACTGCAAGATTGTCTGTCTGTGAAGAATGTGCAGACAAGTGAAGATGCATCCATGAGCAGGGGAGCTCAAGAATACCAATCACCTACATCATTTATTTTAAGCTTTCTTGACACAAAAGTCTAAAAGTCAAACAAAATTATAAAGTCAAGAAATTTCTGTAAGATAAGTTTATTTTTTGTGAGCTTTGGATAAATTAATTTCTTAAATCTTATGTGTATTATGTTGATTAATTTTTGATAATGTAGAGCAGTGTCCTCAGTCTTCCTAGTCATTCATCACTGACACTCAGATTAACTTTAAGTTTCCCAAGCTAAGCTATGTTCATGCTAAAAGCATTGTCCAGGGTTCCATTTTATAAAATTACATCATATTTTAACTTTGTTCTTGTCTGCCTGTGTTTAAATACACCAATATATTAAGACTGCCTGTTGTGCTCAATAGAGTAACACACTCCACAGGATTGTAACCCAGAAAAAAATTGCACACAATTATGGTTTACAGAAAGACACTTTATATTTATATGAAGAAATAACCTAAGGTTTTATTCCTCCAAACATAAGCATTTGTTAAGCAACATACAATTATAGATTCTTTCATCATACACTCTAAAATACTTTTGCTTTCATTCCAGTTTCTGACATACTTTTGCTTCTGGAAATGTTAAGTCATGACTGTGTCTTTGCTCTCACCATTTGCTATGCCAGTAACACATCTCTTTCCAAGTATCTATTCTTTCAGAGTACAAGTAAAATACTACATTTTCTAATGGGCCAGGTCCTTAACACCCAATCAAAAATAATTCCATCAAATACTTCTCAGCACCTAGATAAAACTTTTCCTTAATTCTGCATCAGGTTATAGTCTTAGATGTATTAGTCTTTTCCATCTCAGTAATATAAATTCAACCAAACTGCTTTCTCCTCCAATGCTGAAAATATAATCCACCTTAAGTAGGATCAATTTCTCGCTATTAAAAATAAGGCTGATATGAACATGGCGGAGCATGTGTCCTTATTACATGTTGGAGCATCTTCTGGGTATATGTCCAGGAGTGGTATAGCTGGGTCCTCTGGTAGTATTATGTCCAATTTCCAGAGACACCACCAAACTGATTTCCAGAGTGGTTGCACCAGCTTGCAATTCTACCAGCAATGGAGTGTTCTCTTTCTCCACAACCTCGCCAGCATTTGCTATCATCAGAGTTTTTTATCCTAGTCATTCTGACTGGTGTGAGGTGGAATCTCAGGGTTATTTTGATTTGCATTTCCCTGATGACTAAGGATGTCGAACATTTCTTTAGGTGTTTCTCAGCCCTTCGGTATTCGTTAGTTGAGAATTGTTTGTTTAACTCTGTACCCCATTTTTTAATCGGGTTATTTGTTTCTCTGGAGTCTAACTTCTTGAGTTCTTTGTATATATTGGATATTAGCCCTCTATCAGATATAGGATTGGTAAAGATCTTTTCACAATTTGTTGGTTTCTATTTTGTCCTTTTGACAGTGTCTTTTGCCTTACAGAAGCTTTGCAATTTTATGAAGTCCTATTTGTTGATTCTTGATCTTAGAGCATAAGCTATTGGTGTTCTGTTCAGGAAATTTTTCCCTTTGCCTATGTGTGCGAGGCTCTTCCCCACTCTCTTTTCTATTAGTTTGAGTGTATCTGGTTTTATGTGGAGGTCCTTGATCCACTTGGACTTGAGCTTTGTACAAAGAAATAGGAATGGATCAATTTGCCTTCTTCTACATGCTAACTGCCAGTTGAGCCAGCACTGTTTGTTGAAAATGCTGTCTTTTTTCCACTGAATGGTTTTAGCACCTTTGTCAAAGATCAAGGGACCATAGGTGTGTGGGTTCATTTCTGGGTCTTCAATTCTATTCCATTGATCTACCTGCTTGTCACTGTATTCATGCAGTTTTTATCACAATTGCTCTGTAGTACAACCCAGATGTACCTCAACAGAGGAATGGATACAGAAAATGTGGTACATCTACACAATGGAGTACTACTCAGCTATTAAAAACAAAGAATTTATGAAATTCTTGGTGAAATTGATGGATCTGGAGAATATCATCCTGAGTGAGGTAACACAATCACAAAAGAACATACATGGTATGCATTCTCTGAGAAGTGGATATTAGCTTAAAAGATCGGAATACACAAAGTACTATCCACAAACCACAGGGAACTCAAGAAGAAGGAAGACCAAAATGTGGATACTTAGTTCCTTCTTAAAAGGGGGAACAAAATACCCATGGAAGGATTTTCAGAAATAAACTATGGAGCAGAAACTGAAGGAAGTACAATCCAGAGAGTGCTCCACCTCGGAATCCTTCCCATATTCAATCATCAAATCCAGACACTATTGTGGATATCAGCAAGTGCTGGCTGACAGGAGCCTGATATAGCTGTCTCCGGAGAGGCTCTGACAGTACCCAACTAATACAGTAGTAGAGGCTCACAATCAAGGACTGGGTCCCCAATGAAGGAGCTAGAGTAAGGACCCAAGGAGCTGAAGGGTCTGCAGCCCCTTAGCAGAAACAACAATATAAACTAACTAGTACCCTCAGAGCTCCCAGGGACTAAAACTCCAACCAAAGAGTACACATGGTGGGGGCGGGGGGGAACTCATGGCACCAGCAGCCTGTGTATAGCAGAGGATGGCCAAGTTGGTCATCAATGGGGTGAGAGGACCTTGACCCTGTGAAGGTTCTAGGCCCCAGTGTTGGGGAATGCCAGGGCCGGGAAGTGGCCTGGGGTGGTGAGGAGAGGGTGGGGTGGTGACCAGCGGAAGGGGGTGGGAACAGGGGATTGTTTTAGTTTGGGGGTTTTATTTTATTTTATTTTTCTTCTTTTCTTTTCTTTTTCTTTTTTCTTTTGGAGGGGAACCCAGGAAAGGAGATATTGTAAATAAAGAAAACATATATTTAAAAAAAAGAAGGGTGAACTTGTGAAAGTTGATAAATTAATGAACATACTGATTTATTATATCAGTATATAAATGTAGGGAAACTATTGAAATGGATCATGTCTCTAACACATAAGATTTTCAAATAATTATGGTTCTATTTAATTACTTCATTTAGATTCATTTGAAAACAGATCTTATTTATAATTTTCATACACAAGCTGCAAAATTTACTTGAAAGGACCCAAGATCTTCCTCAAATATCAGTACAGTTTCTCAAAGTGATCCTTGAATAACTGAGGCTTTGAACACTTTAGCTCAGTTGTTGACATTTATAGCAGAAATCTTTGAGAATTTCTTTTAATGTAAACTCTATAAAATGAGGACATTTTATAATTCTGAGAATGGCCATTTTTTCTCGGTATATTCTGTAAATCTGACCATTTATATCAAATTTTGTTATCATTGTGATAAATAACAATATAAACAATATATTTTTAAGTTTATTTATTTTTAACTATATATATATATACATACATACATATATATATATATATATATATATATATATATATATATATATATGTCTTTGTGAGTGTATGTGAACATTGGGCCAAGTGTCTATGAATGTCAGTGGTTTCAGTTTCCCCTAAAACAGATGGGAATTTAGAAACCACCCTATGTGGAACTGAACTTGGTTCCTCAGAAAGAAAAATATTGACTCCTATCTGCCGACCCACCAGTTTATCTCTATTGATGACCTCTTAAGTATGAAGCAAAAGAGCTATCCTTTCTTATTCACATAATGCAGGCTACTGCCATCCCTATCATGAGTAATAAAGATACAGAGCAAAACCATACACATTGTTTGTTTATTTGCACCATAAACCTCTGCCTTTCATATCAGTAAATATTTCCTATGTATTCTCATAGTACACCGGTGGTATTATAATATTTACACAGTCATCACACTAACTTCAGAAAATTTAAGAAAATAAAGTTTAATGCCTTGTATATGGGGGGGTGTTATGAAGCAATTTTATTTATTTATTTTTTATTTATAATCAAATATTGCCCCCTCCCAGTCCCCCCTCTCATAGTTCATCATCCTATTCCTCCTCTCCCTGTCACCAAGTTGATGATGATCCCCCATCACCAGGCCTTCCCCATCCCTGGAGCCTCAAGTCTCTCAAGGAATTTGCTTGTCATGGTCTTTATTCTTACACAGAGTTCTGAGTCCTTTATTTTATTATTTTCTTTTGTACAGAAATTCTTCCTTATCTATTTTTACAGACTATGCCTGCTGGTATTAAATCTTTAGTTCCCCTTGCTCTGAGGATTGCTTGTTCTCCTCTTCATTTTGAAAGATGTGTTTATTGAGACTAGTACTGTGGAATACAGAGTTCTTCCTTTGAAATCAGAAAATATTGTGCCTCTGATCTCTCCCTGTTCTCTATAATGTATATTCTGCTGAAGATGAGCTGCCATTTCATTTTAGTTGCTGTAGTGTAAAGGTTTTGTATCTTCTCTTTGATTTTATGACTTTTCCACTGTCATTTGATTTCCAAAACTTGAACCAAATGTGTCTTGGCATAATTTTTTTCCTATTTAAACTTGGACATACTTTAACACATAGAGTTCTTTGCTTTGCTAGATTTAGGGAATGATCAGAAATTGAATATGGAAATATATGTGAGATTTGTTGTCTTCCCTTCTCTAAGCATAGTGGTGAGACATGTTAATTCTCCCACAATTATTTAATGTTAAAATTATTTTATCCTGTTATACAGATTTTTAAACATTTTATCTCCTAGTTCATTAAACAGTTCTTTTCTTTCTCTAATCTGTTGTTCAGCTTATCTACTATATTTTGAAAATACAAAATATTTATTTGGTTCTTTGTAACTTTGATATATTGAAGTTTATTTTCAATTATGCAATACCTGTCTTCTAGCTTCATAGAATTATAATGATGTTTATAGGGAATCATGACTGTTTATTGTCTGATAATATGTCAATCTGAATTTATCTTTGCTTTTGTTTCATCTGGCTTGTTTTGAGACAATAGACTGAAAGGAGCAATCACTTCCCCTGCATTCCATGACATAATATTTCCAGTTCTATCAGTATGACTCCTTTGATATTTTGCATGGCATTGCACACTTCTGCTATGCCTTAGGACTTCCTACTGACCTCTTCTTGCCTGAAAGGCATAAAATCATGTTGTATTGTTCTCTTTATTGCTTCCACTGAGAAACTATTGGGGGCAGTCTTGTGAAGGATTTGTTAATACTCTTTAGCACTGACATTTCTAAGGGATGTACATGTCTATGTTAACAAGGGAAATACTAGTTGGTGTCAGAAAAGGGGTCTTGGCCACAATTTTCTATTCCTTTGTTCCTTGTTTTACACACCTTCATAATTGACTTGTTAAGCCTTGTCGTGGTGGTAGCTGGAACTCTAAGTCTCACATAATGCTATGGAAGCCCCTACTCACTCATCACTCACTACCTATGGGATAGTCTATAGGCTTTATTACACCCATATGGTAATGCAAGCTCTTGGCTTCCTTCAGACCTCTCAAGCTCTAGCCTGCAATGGGGTACTATGCTTTGTTTCAGCTTGCTTATGGCATCTTCATGCTCTTTTCTGCTGTGGCTACAATGAAGGCATACCATTTCCTGTGGCGTTTTGATGAAGTAGAGCAGACCTTATTTACATTTTAATTCAATAAAATATCCCTTTTCTGGTTTATTAAGATAAACAGCAAACTTTTATTCTAGCATTTCTTGTCCACATTGACATGTCTGGTTTGCTGGTCTCTACTTCAAGACCAGAAATACATGAAAAGCAATAATAATAATAATAATAATAATAATAATAATAATAATAATAATAATAATAATAACAATAATATTGAAATACCATAAAGAGATCCATCACTGGGGCATTCCTTGAAACTCCATCTGTACCAAGTGAGATTTTTTTTTTAACTTTATTTATTTGCATTCCAGTCATTACACTTCCCGGCTCAGTCTCCCCTCCCACAGTTCATAGTTCTTCCTCCTCCTCTTCCTCCTCCTCCTCCTCCTCCTTCTCCTCCTCCTCCTTACCTCTGAGAGGGTACACCTCCTCTCATGAAACCTCCTCCTCCCCTGGGGCCTCAAGTCTCTCAAGATTAAGTACTTCTCCCATTGAAGCCTGACCAGGTAGACCTCTGCTATAATTGTGTCAAGTGCCTCGAGCCAGCCTGTGTATGCTCCTGGTTGGTGGTTCAGTCTCTGGGAGCTCCCTATGGTCTGGGTAAGCTGAGACTGCTGGTCTTCCTTTGGAGTTATTCTTCCCTTCAGATTCTTCACTACTGCCCTTACTTCAACCATAGGGTTCCCCAACATCAGTTCAATGGTTGAGTATGAATATTTGCTTAAGTCAAAGTTAACTGCTGGTTGGGCCCCTCAGAGGACAGCCATACCAGGCTCCCATCTGTAAGCACATAATAGTATTAGAAATAGTGCCAGCCCTTGGTATCCTCCCATGAGATGAATCCTAAGCTGGGTCGTTTATTGGACCACCTTTCCTTCATATTCTTCTCCATTTTTGTCCCTGTAATTCTTTTAGACAGGACAGTTCTGGGTCAGGAATTTTGACTGTAGGTTAGTAACCCTGTTCCTCAATTATCAAATGAGATAGAAAGGCCACTTAATATTCATCAAAGGAAAAATCCACTAAGAGAAAGTCTTAGTTCTGAATTTCTATGCCCCAAATGAAGGGCACACTGGTGGTTTTTTTAAATTAAATTTAATTGTTTTTAATGTATTCCCTTTATATCTGCTCACTGGCCCCCTCCCAGGCACCCCTTCCCACAATCCTCTCCCCATTACCCTATCCCCTCTCTTACTGGGGCTGTGGGGAGGGCTGTGTATTTCCCATCCACCCTGGCACTTCAAGACTCTACTCGGCAAAGGTAGGTACTTTCTCTCCCACAGAGACCAGACAAAGCAGCACAGCTGGGAGAACTTCTTCCACATACAGGCAACAGTGCCTGTTCTAGTTGTTCAAGATACACATGAAAGTCAAACTGCACATCTGCTGTATATGAACAGAGAAGACTAGGTCCAGCCTGTGTATGTTCTTTGGTTAGTGGTTCAGACTCTGAGAGCCCCTAAGAGTCCAGGTTAGTTGACTCTGTTGGTCTTCCTGTGAAGTTCCTATCCCATTCTGGAGTTGCAAACCTTCTCTCTATTCTTCCATAAGGGTCCTCATGCTGCACCCACTGTTTGGCTGGGGTTGTCTATATCTGTCTGTATCAGCTGATGGGTGGAACCTCTCAAAAGATGACATGTTCATGCTGTCTGCAAGCATAAAAGAGTATCATTAACACTGCTAAAATTTGGTGTGTACTCACATGATAGGCTTCAAATTGGGCAGATTATTCGTTTGCCATTCCCTCAGTCTCTGTTTCCTACCCTGTGCATGCATTAATTGGGCTGAAAGATTTGTGGGTGCTTTGGTGTTTTTATTACTCTACTGGGGTTCCTGTCTGGCTCTAGAAGGTGGACTCTTCAGGTTTCATATCCCCGAATTTGAAAATGAATTTGGTAATTTCTTAGAAAACTGGGAATAATTCTATTACAGTACTCATCTATACAACTCCTGGGCATATACCCAAAAGATACTTCAACATTTCACAAAGGTACTTGCTTGACTATGTTCATAGAAGCTTTATTCATAATAGTCAATAACTGGAAACAACCTATACGTCCCTCAATTGAAGAGCGAATAAAGAAAATGTAGTATATCTAAATTCTGGAGTAATATTCAGCAAGTAAAGACCAAGATATTATGAACTTTGAAAGCAAATAGATGGAACTTGAGAATATCATCCTGGATTAGATGATATTCTAATCAGCCCCAAAAGAATGTATTCACTTATAAGTGGATATTAGCCATTAAATAAGGGTACCATGCTACTCTCCACAGACTCAAGGAAGCTAAACGAGAAGGAAGGTCCAAAAGAGAAAGTTTGAATCTCACTTAGAAGAGACAATAAAATAGTCATAAGAAGCAACTGGTGTGAGAGAACTGGGAGAGAGAGGTATGGGGAAGAGGATTGGGAACTCAGGATCATAGTTTGTTATTTTTTCAGGATCATTTGTATCTTCCTGATGACTAAGGACTTTGAACATTTCTTTAAGTGATTCTCAACCATTCAAGATTCCTCTGTTGTGAATTCTCTGTTTAGTTCTATACCTAAATTCTAATAAAGTTTTTAAGTTTTTGTGGTATCAACTAACTTCTTGAGTTCTTTGTAAATTTTAGGTATTAGCCCTCTGTCAGATGTAGGAATGGTGAACAATTTTTCCCTATCTGTAGCTGGCCAATTTGTCCTATTTACAGTGTCATTTGACTTACAGAGGCTTTGCAGTTTCATGTGGCCCCATTTATTAATTGTTGCTCCTAGAGCCTGAACACTTGGTATTCTCTTCAGGAACGTATCTTTTCTATCAATGTTTTCAAGGATATTTACCACTTTTTCTTCATTAAGATTGAGTGCATCCAGTTATATGATGTAGTTCTTGATCTACTTGGACTTGAGTTTTGTGCAGGGTGATAAGTACATATCTATTTTCATTATTCCACATACAGGCATCTGTTTAGTCCAGCACTATTTGTTGATTATGCTTTTATTTTTCAACTGTAGTTTGGATTCTTTATCAAAAAAAAAAAGTGTCCATAGGTATGTGGGATTTTTCTGCATATTTGATTCTATTTCATTGATCACCATGTCTGATTGTATACCAATGCCATGGAGTTTTTATCACTATTGGTCTGTAGTACTCATTTAGGTCAAGGGTGGTGATTCCTCCCAAAGTTCTTTTATTGTTCAGTATTGTTTTTGCTATTCTGAGTTTTTGTTTGTTTGTTTTTCCATATAAAGTTGATAATTGTTCTTTCAAGATCTGTGAAGAATTGTGTTGGAATTTTGATGGGGACTGCATTGAATCTACAAGTTGCTTTTGGTAAGATGGCCATTTTCTCTAAGTTAATTCTACCTATCCATGAGCATGGAAGATTTTTCCATCTTTTGATATCTTCGCCAATTTCTTCAGGGCTTTGAAGTTATTGTCATAGAGACTTTTGCTTGCTCAGTTTGATTTACACCAAGATATTTTATATTATTTGTGGCTATTATAAAGGGAGTCATTTCCTTAATGTTTATTCTCTGTCCATTTATCATTTGTATATAGGAGGGCTACTGATTTCATTGAGTTAATTTTATATCAAGCTGAATTTATCTAGCTGGTTTGCTGAATGTGTTCTCTGGTTGAAATTTTAGGGTTGACTATATATATTATCATATTATCTGCAAATAGTTATACTTTGACTTCTTCCTTTCCAATTTGTATTACACTGTCCTACTTTAGTTGTCTTATTGCTCTGACTAGAACTTTAAGTACTATATTGAGTAGATATGGAGAGAGTAGACAGTCTTGCCTTGATTTTAGGAGAAATGCTTTAAGATCCTGTACATTTAGTTTGATATTTGCTATTGGCTTGTGTATATTGCTTTGATTATGTTTAGGTATGTGCCCTGCATTCCTGGTTTCTCTTATACTTTTAAAAAGAAAGGGTGTAGAATTTTATCAAAGGATTTTTTTAGCATCTAATAAGATAATTATGTAATATTTTTCTGTAGTTTGTTTATATGGTGGATTATGTTGATGGAATTTTGTATACTGAACCATCCCTACATACCTGGGATGAAGCCTGATTCATCTTGATGTATGATGTCTGTTATATGTTCCTGGATTTGGTTTGCAAATATTTTATTGAGTATTTTTGCATCAATATTTTTAAAAGAATTCCATCTGAAGTTGTCTTTCTTTCTTGAGTATTTGTGTAGTTTAGGTATCCGGGTGACAGTAGCCTCATACAATGAGTTTGGCTGTATTTTTTCTGTTTCTATTTTGTGGAATAGATTGAGGAGTATTGGAATTTGTTCTCTTTTGAAAGTGTGGTAGAATTCTGGACTAAAACCATACTGCCATAGGCTTTTTTTGGGGGGAGGAGATTTTTAGTGAGTGCTTATATTTCTTTAGGAGTTATGGAACTGTTTATCTGATCTTGTTTTACTTGATTAAATTCTATCTGTCTAGAAAACCATCCACTTTTTTTAACACATTCCATTTTTTGTGGAATACAAGTTTTTGAAGAAAGAGCTAAAGACTCTTTGAAAATTCCCAGCATCAGTTGCTATATCTCCCTTTTCATTATTAATTTCGTTCATTTGGATACTATCTCTCTGTTTCTTGATTAGCTAGGCTAAGGGTTTATCTATCTCCTTGATTTTCTCAAAGAACCAGCCCTTGGTTTCATTGATAATTTTTTTGTTCACTTTGTTTATAACTGATTGATTTTAGCACTGATTTTGATTATTTGCTGCTTTCCCTCCCCCCTTCCTCCTCCTCCTCCTCCCCTTCCTCCTCCTCCTCCTCCCCGCCTCCCCTTCCTCCTTCTTCTCTTCCTCTTCCTTCTTCTTCTTAGAGCTTTCAGGTGTACTTTTAAACTGCTGATATAAGAACTTTCTAATTTTTTATGGAGGCACTTAGTGCAATGAACATTTCCTCTTAGCACAGCTTTCATTATATCTCATAAATTTGGGTATGCTGTGCCTTTATTTTTATTGAATTCTAGAAAGTCTTTAATTTCTTTCTTTCTTTCTCCCCTGACCCAGAGACCATTGACTAAAGAGTTGTTTAATTTTCATGAGTGTGTCAAATTTCCAGTATTTTTATTGGTTTTGAAGTCCAGCTTTGACCTGTGGAGTTTAGATAATATATAATGTGTTATTTGAATTTTCTTATGTCTGTTGAAACTTTCTTTGGGACAAAATATATGGTAAATTTTGGATAAGGACCTAGGGTATATTTGGTTGAAATATTCTATAGATGTCTGTTATGTACACTCGATTCATGATGTCTGTTAATTTCATTACTTCTCTGTTTAGATTTTTGTCTGGTTCTTCTTTCAGTTGGTGAGGGTAGTATGTTGAAGTATCCCACCATTAATATGTGGGAATTAATGTATTAAACTTTAATTAATGAGTTAAACTTTAGAAATGTTTCTTTTAAAAGTGCAGTTGCCCTTGTATTTGGTGAATAGATAATCAGAAGTGAGACATCATATTGATAGATTTTTTATTTGATAAATATGAAGTGTCCTTCCCTATTCTCTTTTGATTAATTTTGGTTGAAAGTCTTTTATTAGATATTAGCATGGCTACTACAACTTGCTTTTTGGATCCTTTTTCTTAGAAAACTATTTTTCCTGTGCTTTATTCTGATGTAATGTCTATCTTAATGGCTAAAGTGTGTTTCTTGCATGCAGCAGAATGATGGATCCTGTTTTCACATATATTCTGTTAGCTTGTGTCTTTTAATTGGGAACTTAAAACCATTGATATTGTGAGATATTAATGACCAGTCATTATTATTTCCTGTTATTGATTTTGGTGGTAGTGGTGGTAGTG
>NW_022196905.1:239580484-239594667 GCF_008632895.1 Mastomys coucha
TATTCTTTCCTTGTTTTTGTTGGTATGGGATTATTTATTTCCTGCATTTTCTTGGATTCAGTTATCCTTCTTGGCTCAGAAGTTTTCTTCTCCTATTTTCTGTAGTGCTCGATTTGTGGATAGGTAATTTTTTTTTTTAGTTTGGATTTGCCTTGAACTCTCTTGTTTTTTCCACCTATAGTGATTGAGAGTTTTGTTCAGTTTAGTAGTCTAGGTTGGCACCTGTGGTTTTCTAAAGGTTGCAGGACATCTATCTAGGCCTTTCCAGATTTTAGAGTCTCTGTTGAAATGCCTGGTGTAATTTTGATAAGTCTGCTTTGTATGTCACCTTTTCCCCTTGCAGCTTTTAATATTCTTTCTTTGTTCTGTAGATTTTGTGTTTTGATCATTATCTGCCAAGAGGATTTTCTTTTTGGGTCCAGTCTAATTGGTATTCTATAAGTGTTTTGCTTGTTTACTGGCATCTCTTTCTTTAGGTTGGGGAAGTTTTCTTCTATAATTTCCTTGAGAACATTTTCCAGGCCTTATAACTGGGACTTTTTAACTTCCCCTATTCCTTTTATTCTTAGGTTAGGTATTTTTAGGTATCCCAGATTTCTGGATGTTTTGTATCAGGAATTCCTTAGTTTTGATATTTTCTTTGATCAATTTATCAATTTCTTCTAATTTAACTTCTATGTCCTGAGATTCTTTCTTCCATCTCCTGTTTTCTGTTGGTGATGCTTGCATCTGTTGCTTCTGTTCTCTTCACTAGGTTTTCCACTTCCAGGATTTCCTCAGGTTGTGCTTCCTGTATTGCTTCTCTTTTCACTTTCAGGTCTTACACAGTTTTATTTATTCCCTTTACCTCTTTAGTGATATTTTTCCACATGTCATTAAGAGATTTATTTGTTTGATTATATTTTCCTGTTTATGTTTAAGAGATTTATTCATTTCTTCTTTAAAGTCATTCTTCATCTTCATAAGATTGGATTTAAGGTCATTTTCTTGTGTTTTGGTTATGTTAGGATGTCCAAATATTGCTATAGTCAGGTAGTTTCTTTGAAGGTGTCATATTGTCCATACTCTTTTTGATTGTATTCTTTTGAGGGCCTTTAACAATCTGGGTGGTTTGGTACTTGTATGTTTTGGTTGTAGTAAGTATTGGGAGGGGTTGAACCTCAGTAGTCCTGGTGTGGTAGACTTGTGATGGGTATCCTTAGGGTGTGTGGTTCTGTACATGCAGTTCTGTATGAGTCAGGAGCCTTAAGTCTGATGATGATGGATGGAGAGGTGGTAGGAGAATGGAACTTCCCTAGGATGGCAGATGGCTCAGGGCATATTGTCTTAGCGTAGATAGCTCTTATATCAGAGAAGAAAGAATGTGGAGGGGAAGCTTATCTGTATGGTTCAGGAGTCTAGGCAAGGTAATGGGAAAGTATAGCTCCCCCGAGATAGCAAGTGGTTTATGGCAGCTTGACTGGACCTAGAGGGCTCAGAAAACTAGGAAGATGGGTGGGGGAAGGGTAGCTTATGTGTATGGTTTAGGAATCTGATGGAAGTAGAGGAGAGGCAGCAGAAGAATGGAGGACCTTCTGAGAAAACAGGCAGCTTAGGGCAGCTTGACTTGGCCCAGAGGGCACAGAGATCAGGGAAGAAAGAGATTCTTCTTCTTTTTTAATATTTTTTTAATTTAGCAATTATTATGGTAGTTTTCAAATTAGTGTCAAAGATTATTATTTATTTTTAAAAAATTAGAACTCATGTTTAGCTTATTGTCCTGAAAATAGAAGACTGTGTCATACTGTTTAAATGACTTTTCCTAAACATGGCATTAATTTCCCACTGTAAGTCAATCATCTATTTCCTGCTACACCCTTCAATGATATATGGTATTTACATATAGTTTACATACACAGCTTATCTTTCTTGTACCTTGACATTTGGACCAGATGGGCCAATTTTGATAAGTAATTGACTGTAAGTGATTAACTTTACAAAACAGTATCCATATTTTTATTATCTGTCTGCCCCAAATCAATTTTAAAAATGGCCAAAACAAAACTAAACTGGAATTTAATTGGCTACAACTAGAGGTGGGTTTTTTCCTTTTCTTTTTCTTTTTCTGATTGTTCACTTCAGAATGAGTATAGCACAAGATTGGTGCTACAGGGACTATCAGATGGCTCAAAGCACAGGAAGCTGAAAGTGCCTGGTAATTAACAGCTCCTGCAAAGGATGAACACTGCTGTCTTACCTCTTAAATTATGAAAGCTTGCTTTTCATCCTGAAGATCATAGTCTCAAGAGTACACATTCATTCTTCATATGAATAATGCATAGAGAACTTAAGATCAGGTAACTGGTAAAAAGATCTGTATGTGATACTCATGTATTCACATGGTGCCCTGCACATAATAAAATACAAAAGTGCTTGAAAGAATGATTACACAGCATATGCATTCTTGAAAGAAACTAAAGTAGAAGAAAAACTAATTCCCCTGGAAATGATTAAATAAATTCTGTGAAATAAAGACTGTATCTTATTTGACAAGCATTTGCTGGTCTTCTTCAAGAGTCACACAGACACAAAAAATAGGAAGCTGTGTATTTAAAGGGGGAAATTAATACAGTCTGATGTATGAATATACATTGATTTGCATCATCATTCTTATTTCAAAGGTTAATTTATACATGCCTCAAGTAATCTTTTACTTCTTTGACCTATGTGAAGCACACTAATAGCTGGGGTTTTTTTGTTTGTTCATTTCTTTGTTTGTTCTTGTTTTTGTTATTTTTTAAATTTCATTATAAAATAGAGCCTTCTGAAATCATGTTTCCAAATTACCAGTTAATAAAGGTTAACCATCCAGGAATTTGATTGGTTCAACATGATTTCATTAAGAGATATGGTAAGCAGGACAAGAATAAAGCCCATCTTATTAGTTTAGCAATTTGAAACCTAAGAATCATTTTAGGGCAATAGTATTTAGAATTATTTGAGTTATTGAAATGTAGAGAAATGTTAAGATAAACTATGATGCTCCAAATGGAGAATTCATTCTTCTACTAAAAGGATGGATTTATGTTAATTGCTCATTTAGAGTAGATAAAATTGTCTTCTACTTTAGAAGGCACTGACCTCATCAAGGGAATGGAGAGGGTAGAAGTTGAAATAAAACATGACTCTTATTTTGTAAAGCATAGAATAATGAGTAAAATAAACTAGTGGTAAAAATACAGACCTCAGAGTCAGATGCTAGGATAGATATATACAATCAAATACAAGGAATGTATATGAGAGATCTACCTCTAAGCCTGGACTCAGGTTTCTTAAGCTAAGAATGTAGTGTTTGGAGCTGACAAAAATTATCTAATTTCCCTTTCGGTAATTCAACGGGAGCTACTGTGCATTGCTATGAGGCTATACTATATTCTTTACAGACCCATAAATCACTCTGCTGGCCAAAGTGGAAACTAAAAAGCTATCCCTAGGGCTCTGGTTAAAGATATCCCTAAGAATCTATCCCAGCTCCAATGTGCCCTGAAGTGGAAACTTAAGGGTTCTTTGGAAAGTCAGTTGTGTTGGAAGGGCTGTTCAATTTGATGTGTACACTCAAACAGGGTTGAAAACAAATGAATACAAACACCTTCACTTTCAACACTGAGCTAGGTAGCATTTATGATAGACATAAAACATTGAGTTTTGTTAGAATGGAACTTTTGGAAGTTTTAGTGGAACTATTTATTGGAAATGCTCCAATAATAACATTTTTGACTATGTAAATAAGGCAAAGGAGTAAGCCTCAATAGTCTCTTCATTCCATTGTTTCCAAAAGGTACTGCATCTTCAATTTTTTAATGATGATTCTTAAATGCTTTAATCTCCCATTTAACCTACCACCCACCAGAGGTAATAGCAAAAAAAACGATATAAAGAGAAGTAAACATGTTGAGAAAGGTTCTTTAGAACAACTCTTTACTGTGTTGTTTGAAAATTGACAGTTCAGTTCACAGGTCAACAAACACTGCTCCATCTACTTGAAAAAACTTCATCCATACACCAATAATCTATTCTATAGAGTTGAGATAACAAAAATCAACAATGGCGACATTTCCTAACAGAGACATCCTCTACAAGAGGGACAAAAATAACAAAAACAAATAAACAAAAACAAACAGAAGACAAAAAAAAATACTGCCCAGAAAAGTTCTTGCCTAAGCCTCTCCCAACAAAGCAAAGATCAACAAAACATGAGACCAACAAATATTACACAGCTAACTCTATAAAAAACAAACTCAGCCTCCTCCCATTGCTTGTTGATTCCAATTTATATCCCTCCAATCATCACATGTCCTCCACAGATCTTGACTCAACATATGTCTTGTCTCAGCAAGTATATCTGTCTCAGTTGACATCACTCTGACAATCAGCCCAAGTACACAAAACTGTCAAAAACCTACAACATGCCACAAAAAGGGTTTTGATGTTTTTTCTCTATAGACAAATAGAGCTAAACTACATAATAAAAGGCAGACCAACATATGTGTGTAGTTAGCAAAAAAAAAAAAAAAAAAAATCCTTCATCAATTTCCTTTCACATGCTTACTTTAATAGAACATTCTTTGTCCTGTGTCTATTTCAGCTAAACACTCCTTTACATGTTTGCCCCAACAAAACATCTTCCAACACAACAGCTTTCCAAAGAACCCTTAAGTTTACACTTCAAGGCATATTGGAGCTGGAATAGATTTCTAGGGATATCTTTAACAAGAATACTGCAGCACTGCAGCTCCCATTGAATTTCCCAGAGGGGAATTAGATAATATTTGTCAGCACCAAATACTATGTTTTTAGCTTAAGAGACCTTGGTTCAGCCTTATAGGAAATATAGTTACTAGACTCAGGTAGTCTAAAACAGAAAATTAGGTCACAAGGGGTTTCTCATTGCACAGCTCCACAAAAAAAAAAAAAAAAATTCAGGTGCAAACATGACTAAGAAGTCTGGAGAAGTTTGTTTCATTTTCCTTATTACTATGATTTGAATTAAGGGTCCATTAAGTGTCATTATTAAGTATCTATACCAGAAAGATTGGCTTTCAAATAATAGAATTATTAAAAAAGATTAAAAAAAGAAAAATCCTTGGGAAAAGGAGGGTTCACTCACTGTGGTTGAGTCTTTGAAAGATAATGTGTGTTCCAATTTTCTTCCCCTCCTCCTGCTCATCTGCTTCCCTCTCATTTGTTTCTCTGTTGCTGTGACAAAACATTGAAACTCTGACCAAAAGCAACTTCTGGAAGAAAGATTTATTTGACTTGCACTTCTGACAACAGGCACTGAAGTAAATCACCATGAAGCCATGTTTCCACAGTGTAATCACAGTCCATCACTGAGGAAAGTCAGGATAGGAATACAAGCATGGGGATCTGAAGGAATGGCCACAAAGGCATACTTCTTATTTAACTGCCTTTCCTCCATAGCTCACCTAGTTTGCTTTTTAAAGCAGCAATGACCTGCTTCAAACTTGCATGTCCACTGTAGGCTAGGCACTGCTACATCAGTCTTTACTCAAGAAAACAACCCATGGACTTACAACAGGCTAATCTAAAAGAAAACCTTTTCTATTGAGGTTTACTACGCCCAAATAACCCTAGCTTGTGTCTAGTTCGGAGCAAAGCTGAAGAATACACTCCTCATTCTCCCACTGACCATGCTTAATCCCCTTCACAGAAAGCATTACATGAGCTAATTTACTACTACACGAACCTTTGAGTTTGGTGTTCTACATCACCTTAGACTTGTGTTGGGAACAAGTGAACATTCGTAAAATCTTTGCAAACACTAGCCAAAATAAATTTTCTTTCTTTAAGGTTTATTTTCCCTTTAGTATTTTAATATAACAAATGGAAGACTAATACAAAATGAGGACAGAAGATCTGTGTGTGTTAAAAGGCTTCTGTGTATGCACATGGCTGATATTTGTCTTGTGGAATTCTTTGCCTGGTGTAGTCTCATTCAGTTGCAACTATACCAATCTCCTGTTGAATATGGCCACATATTAAAACTTTAGCTTCTAGATGTGACACTTTGGTATATGTGATAATGTAAGCTCAGCGTGTTTTCCTTAATGAACTTTCTTCTTCAGTTCTTCATTCTAACTACTCATGCAGATCACTATCTCTCCTCTCCACATCTCCTTAGGACAATAAATCTCACTTTCTTTTGGGGAAGAGTATTAATATTTAATTGGAAAATCTCTTAAAATGTTAGGAAAATATTAAGCCAAGCACTGAATAATGCCCAGGAGAGTAAACAGCTTGATGTGTGCAGTGAAGTTTAGCTGTTCATTTGCATCTTTTTCTAATACCAGTGACCCACTAAGTGGATCTTTTTCATGTTCCTTTTTAGGAGTAGAGTTCCATTGAGTAAGAAAATAAGTCACAAAAGGAGATGTCACTTTGCATTTCTTTGTGAATATGTCTTCTGAAACATTGCTTATTTGAACACATTAAATTTGTTCCAGAAGTATTCAGGTCATGCATAATTAAATATATAGCTTTTAGCAATTTTAGTTCCTCCAAGATGTGTTGTATAGTACACAATGTGTTCTTTTGAATATCAGTGTTTTGTGTTTCCAGATGCCTCTGGAATTTGCTACCCAAAGGTTAATTTTATGCAGCTATCCAAGGTTGAGACTTAGCAGAATATTAAATGATAAAAATCTATGTGCTTTAACATATGCTGTTGTAGAAAAGATGTTAAAAATATACATCCTAAACTGATTCAAGACGATAGAGGATTAAAGCATATTTTAATATATAAAATTGAATGTTTCCTATTGATTATTCTGAATTATTTATTTTACCAAGGCTATGAGTGAAATAAAAGGGCATAAGTTGTAGAGGCCAGACAATAACCATGAACAATTGATTTTTTTCACATCAGCTAAGATTGCTCCCAAGGTTCAGGATGAATTTTTGTTTTATCTTGATTTTTAAATTCAGAAACATCTCTCATTAGTATATGAGATTCAAAAATCCCTTCCTAGGAGATTGTAGTAGCAACCAAAGAAATGATAATGTTTATGCTAGGTGACATTTCCTGGGTAAATATAAATAAGCCTTTAATCTCTCCAGAGAGAGCACCAATGACAGAAAAAAGAAACAGCTCTACTCAACTCTAGTTTAGAGATGGTAGAGAGGATTGGGTGCACTTTCAAAGACAGAGAATAGTAAGATTTTACTTGGACTAACAAGAGAACTTAATGGTAGCTGCATTGTCAAATATTGACCCCACCATGGCTGACATGTCACTAAAGATCTGTCACTATAGATGTCTGAACAACTTGTAGGCAGCTAGACTCTCTGGAGAGTGTCTTCTCCCTGGAAATTATTACTAGTGAATGGACTTAGTAATGGGTCTTACTCATTTTATATATCACAGTAGTATCCCAAGGCCTGTAAATTTCATTAGCTACTTAAAATTCTTAAGATTTGTTTAATCCTTTTGTAAGATTTTATGATATTTCTTTCTTTAGGATAGAATTTCAACTGGGAGGAAATAGGTACATATAGTAGCACTTTGATTATGCTTTACAGGCTTGAGGAATAGTGGTGGTGTTTGCATAAATTCCATGCTTCAATTTTGAAAGCAAGTCCTGATTTCTGTTTTATTATAGGTTCACAAATGGAATTTCTCAAGGGCAATATCCATAAGTTCTTAAGGTCAGAGAATTCAAGACTAGGGATTTTGCTGTCTTTAAACTAGGCACCTTGCCCTAAACTTGAGGATCAAAAAGAAAAAGAAGTAATATTTTACATTTTGAAATAAGCAATGGAATATTATATATATGCCCATTTTATTCCTTACTGCTATGGAATGGTAATTTCATATCATACCAAATTCCATGCTGAAAATCTTACCCCCAAACTGGTAGGCCTCAGAAGATGGTGCTTTTAGAAAGGCATCCCTTTCATCATGAATGAAATTAATGAACTCATAAACAAGACCAAGAAGAGTGTTCTAGCTTTCCTTCTGTTACATGGCACACAGCAAGAAGACAGTCTACAAGCCTGACATAAGACATTTCATGAATGTGTCTTTATCTAACTCTTGGGTTTCCTAGATCCCAGGAATATGAGAAGAGAATACATAGGTCATGTAATATGTCCTACTTCTATTGTAGTAGTTTGAACAGAGGAACAGTTTCTACTAGGAATTGTTTCGACTAGGAGAACTTACTAATTCATGCTCTTCTGCCCTACCCCTGGCCCAAATTCTGATAGTTAGAAATTGCTCACAAAGAGTCAGGGAAAACATAGCATATACTAACAGATCAATTGAAATTATATGATGCGTCCCCAGAAAAATATCCTATGTGACAGTAAGCATGTGTCAATTTAATTATTTCCTGAACACGATAAAGAAACACTTTTGAGATCATCTGAAAAATATAAAGATCCTTCATTGATGTCAGCACATCAATGCTACTTTCATAAAGAAACATCACTCTTGGTGCCCTTTTAATTTTTTAGTTCAACACATTGTAGAATTACAGAGAAACTTCATAGAGGAAAAAGGCTACCTAAAGATGAAGCAAAATCTGATAATATATACATGCTGTTCATTTCTCTGATACTGCCTAGTACAAACGATTTATAGTAATGCAGATTCATGTGAATTTGTGTGCTACTTGACAATGTAGTGAAATATATGTAAATGTGCACTCATATGTATATATTTACATATATTTGTACATACATGTACACACATTATACATGTATTATTTAATTTAAAATGGCATTTATTTCCTAACATATATGTCAAATATACATTTTTCATTACTATTCTCAGTAATGTGGACACATATATGAAAAAGCAACTTCATGAAGAGTTTAGTTTGTGGCATACTTTATAGGGTTATAGTAGATCACGAAGGGGTAGGCATGGTGACAAGATTTTGGAAAACTACTCACATAGCATTCCCAATTAGGAGGCAGAGAGATGAACGCTGATGTTAAGGTTATTTTGCTTTTATATTTAGTTGATTACCCTAGCCAATAGAAAGATACAATCACAATGAAGTGAGTTTTTTAGTTGGATGTTTCTATAAGTGCCCCTCATGGTGATGCTAATCTCATTAAAGTGGTAATGAAAACTTAGCACAGGACAACAAGAAGCAAAGCTCTATCAATATAGAAATAGTACTGAAGGCTGAAACACATCTTTCACATCTAATGAACAGATATTTTCAGCCTAGGTAAACTATGGATTGCCTATAAAAAAGTTAAAAGGAAGCTTAGTATTCATCAAACACAACCCCAACCTCATTGCCTATTGATGTTGACCCACTGTTTGAGAATCAGATCAATCTTATATCAGAGTTACCTATGATTTACAACTCTTAACGGACACCCTGAGATCACTTGTCAAAGAAATGTGCATTCACAACAAAAGCATTAGGATTATTCTGACTGAGTTTATTCACTACAATCTATTGGGTAGGAGGGTAATATTACCTAATGGTTCACAGGGTAACTTATCTCTGTGTTCCTTTACTTCACAACCCAATTTTCTTCCCACAGTTGCAATGTAGTAATAATTCCTCTGATAATATTTCTTTGTTAAAAAATGTAGCATGTTAATAGTCATCTTGATAGTATCCATAGCATCTTAGAAGATGCTTCTCTAGATATGAGTATAAGATATTATCTTTGTTACATTAATTGATGAAGGAAGACCAATGTTTATAATGGGAAGAACTATTCCCAGGATTATACAAAACAGAATACAAGGTAAGTGCTCACATATCTGTATTACTGTTATATTCTGACAGTGGATATAATATAAAAGGGTGCTTCTATCTTCTTGAACTCTCTTGTGTGGAATACTGTATCTAGAACTGTGAGCTAAGGGTTGGGGATTTAGCTCAGTGGTAGAGCGCTTGCCTAGCAAGCACAAGGGTTCAGTCCTCAGCTCTGAAAAAACAAAACAAAACTGTGATCTAAAATGAACACTTTCTTTTAAAATGGCTTTAATCAGGGTAGTTTATCATAGAAACAAGAAAAGGAGCTAAAACATCATATCTTTATATTTCTCATGCTTATTAAGAGAGTGTACTAGCAACTAAATCCATAACTCTGATACCCCTTAGGGGAAAAGTATGAGGTTTACCTGGAATAGAATCAAAAATATATGAATTTCTTATCCAAATGGATCTAGGGTATGAGTAAGTATGTACAGAGAATGAAGGGTATACAGTAGGTAGTATCAGATATCTAGGAGGTTGAGATGTGCTGCAAAGAGAGAAAAGAAAGTGATATATCCAACAATATATTATAAGGTGATGGAAGAGTACATTTATCATATACTCTAGCTTAAGTGAGTTGAAGAAAATTCTTCAAAAAATGTATAGATAATAGAGTATATCTAGGAACTGCTAAGATAATCAGAGCATCACCCTTGGTTTATTAATAAATTTACAAAACATAAATGAAAGCAGAAGAAAGTTTTAAAAACATCGACTTTGTCCACAAATTGTTTTTTCTATTTCTATTTTTCTGAACAATTACACTGAATATTCAAATTCCTCCAGGATTGTCATGAATATGCTAGTTGGGGGGAATTAATTTGAGCCTTTGGAAGAAGGGACTAATCTGTTTGTACCCAGTGTTTATCTGCCTTTTTAGCTCAGAACACTGCAATCTTCTTATTCTTGTTTGTTTTTCCATAAAATCAGTTTATTTTATAGTTTAAACCAAAAATTGTCCTCTTTTTACAATTGAGTTTATCTAGTATTTATTTTTTGTTTGTTTCTTTTTTATTATTAGATATTTTCTTTATTTACATGTCATATGATTTTTCCTTTCCCAGTTTCCCCTCCAAAAAAACAAGAAACAAACAAACAAACAAAACAACAAGAACAAACCCCTGTTGCCTACCCACTCTCCGTGCTTGCCACCCTACCCTTTCTCACTTATTGGCCCCAGCATTCCCCTACACTGGGGCACAGAATCTTCACAGGGCCAAGGGACTCTCCTCCCATTGATGATCGACTTTGCAATCCTCTACTATACACATGCTGCCAGAACAATCAGTCCCACCGTGTATACTCCTTGATTGGAGTCCCTGGGAGCTCTGAGGGTACTAGTTAGTTCATATTGTTGTTCATCCTAAGGGGCTGCAAACCTTTCTCTAACCTCTAACACTGAGTACAGGGACCCTGTACTCAGTTCAATGGATGGTTGTGAGCCTCTATACCTGTATTAGTCAGGTACTGTCAGAGACTCTCAGGAGATAGCTGTATTAGACTGGCTTGTCCTTCCTTCAGTCTCTGCTCTATAGTTAGTGCCTGCAACTCCTTCCATGGGTATTCTGTTCCCCCTTTTAAGAAGGAATTAAATGTCCATAATTTGGTCTTCCTTCTTCTTGAGTTTCTTGTGGTTTGTGGGTTGTTCTTCCTGTATTCTGAACTTCTGGGCTGATAACCATTTATCAGAGAGTGCATACCATGTGTGTTCTTTTGTGATTGGGTTACCTCACTCAGGATGATATTCTCCAGATCCATCCATTTCCCTAAGAATTTCATAAAGTCATTGTTTTTAATAGCTGAGTAGTACTCCATTTTGTAGATGTACCACAATTTCTGTATCCATTCCTCTGTTGAGGGACATCTGGGTTGTTTCCAGTTTCTGGCTATTATAAATAAGGCTGCTATGAATATAGTGGAGCATGTGTCCTTATTACATGTTGGAGCATCTCATCTTCTGGGTATATGCCCAGGAGTGGTATAGCTGGGTCCTCTGGTACTACTATGTCCAATTTCCAGAAGAACCACCAAACTGATATCCAGAATGGTTGTACTAGCTTGTCTAGTCCCTGATTTTAATAGGATTGTTTCAAGTTTCTCTCCATTTAGTTTGATGTTGGATACTGGTTTTTTGTATATTGCTTTTGCTATGTTTAGGTATGGGCCTTGAATTCCTGATCTTTCCAAGACTTTTGTCATGAAGGGATGTTGGATTTTATAAAATGCATTCTCAGCATCTAATGAGATGATCATATGGCTTTTTTCTTTGAGTTTGTCTACATTGATGGATTTCTATATATTGAACCATCCCTGCATCCCTAGGATGAAGCCTATTTAATCATGGTGGATGATCATTTTGATGTGTTTTTGATTCAGTTTGCAGGAATTTTATTGAGTAATTTTGCATAGATATTCATAAGGGAAATTGGTCGGAAGTTTTCTTTCTTTGTTAGGTCTTTGTGTGGCTTAGGTATAAGAGTAATTGTGGCTTCATGGAACGAATTGGGTAGAGTGCCTTCAGTTTCTATTTTGTTGAATAGTTTGTTGAATAGTATTGGAATTAGGTCTTCTTTGAAGGTCTGATAAAACTCTATACAAAACCCATCTGGTTCTGGACATTTTTTGGTTGGGAGACTATTAATGACTGTTTATATTTCATGAGCAGATATGGGACAGTTTAGATTGTTTATCTGATCTTGATTTAACTTTAGTACCTAGTGTCTGTCTAGAAAACTATCCATTTCATCCAGGTTTTCGAGTTTTGTTTAGTACAGGCTTTTGTAGTAGGATCTCATGATTTTATGGATTTCCTCAGTGTCAGTTGTTATGTCTCCCTTTTCATTTCTGATCTTGTTAATTAGGATACTGTCTCTGTGCCCTCTAGTTAGTCTGGCTAATGGTTTATCTATTTTGTTGACTTTCTCAAAGAACCAGCTCCTGGTTTGGTTGATTCTTTGTATAGTTCTTTTGGTTTCTATTTGGTTGATTTCAGCCCTGATTTTGATTATTTCCTGCCTTCGACTCCTCTTGGGTGAATTTGCTTCTTTTTGTTCTAGCTCCTTAAGGTGTGCTGTCAAATTGCTGGGTATGCTCTTTCCAGTTTCTTTTTGGAAGCACTTAAAGCTATGAGTTTTCCTCTTAGGACTGCTTTCATTGTGTCCCATAAGTTTGGGTATGTTGTGGCTTCATTTTCATTAAACTCTAGAAAGTCTTTAATTTTTTTCTTTATTTCTTCCTTGACCAAGTTATCATTGAGTAAAATGTTGTTAAGCTTCCACTTGTATGTGGACTTTCTATTGTTTATGTTGTTATTGAGTAGCAGCCTTAGTCTATGGTGATCTGATAGGATAAAAGGAATTATTTCAATCATCTTGTATCTGTTGAGGCCTGATTTGTGACCAAATATGGTCACAAATATGGTCAATTTTGGAGAAGGTACCATGAGGTGCTGAGAAGAAGGTATATCCTTTTGTTTTAGTGTAAAAAGTTCTATAGATATCTGTTAAATCCATCTGTTTCATAACTTCTGTTAGTCTCACTGTGTCCTGGTTTAGTTTCTGTTTCCACGATCTCTCCATTGTAGAGAATGGAGTGTTGAAATCTCCCACTATTATTGTGTGTAGTGCAATGTGTGCTTTGAGCTTTAGAAATGTTTCTTGTATGAATGTAGATGCCCTTTGATTTGGATCATAGAGGTTCAGAATTGAGAGTTCATCTTGTTAGATCATACCTTTGATGAATATGAAGTGTCTCTCCTTATCTTTTTTGATCACTTTAGGGTGAAAGTCAATTTTATTCGATATTAGAATGTCTACTCCAGCTATTTTCTTGGGACCATTGGCTTGGAGAATTGTTTTCCAGTCTTTCATTTTGAGTAGTGTCTTTTTTGTCACTCAGGTGGGTTTCTTGTATGCAACAAAGTGTGGGGTCAGTTTTTGTACCCAGTCTGATGGTCTGTGTCTTTTTATTGGGGAATTGAGTTCATTGATATTAATAGACATTAAGGAAAAGTAATTGTTGCTTCCTGTTATTTTTATTGTTAGAGCTGGAATTCCATTCATGTGGCTATCTTCTTTAAGTCTTGTTGGAAGATTACATTTTTGCTTTTTCAGAGATGTAGTTCTCCTTCTTGTGTTGAAGTTTTCCATTTATTACCCTTTGAAGGGCTGGATTTGTGGAAATATATTGTGTGAATTTGGTTTTGTCATGGAATACTTTGGTTTTTCCATCTATGGTGATTGAGAGTTTTGCTGGGTATAGTAGTCTGGGCTGACATTTGTGTTGTCTTAGGGTCTGTATGACATCTGCCCAGGATCTTCTAGTTTTGATCGTCTCTGGTGAGAAGTCTGGTGTAATTCTGATAGGCTTGCCTTTATATGTTACTTGACCTTTTTC